>NC_079411.1:1358272-1430772 GCF_029220125.1 Pseudoliparis swirei | reverse complement strand
AAGGTGAGGAAACCGATTGCCTCAACATTTCTAAGTAAAGTAGCGCAATAATTTTAAGTTCTTAAAGCTAAAAGAAACTAAGTTTAGGCAACTCATGTAATTGCAGTAAACATTAGTATAGTTAACTTAACAATTATTAGTTAGGTTAACTTAAAAGACAACTTAAAAGATCCAAGTTATATTAAGTAAACAGTACTAATAAGAACTAGTTAACTTTAATAGTCAATGAGATCCCATTACTTAGAAATAGTGAGGAAACCGATTGCCTTAAAATGATCAAGTAAGCTGAACTAAAAACTGTAAGTTGTTGAAACAAAAGAAGGAGAACAGTTACAATGGAAGACAACGTTTATTTAGAAGAAAAACACATGTTTTAAAACTCAATCAACGTGCTTAAAACGCTGAACATGTTGCCAGATTAGGTTTTGTAACGCAGAAATATGATGAACACAGCGTTTTCGGCATTTGCTAAATTTAACTACAGAAAAACAACAAAAACAGACATTTTCTATAAAAGAGTTCTATTGGAGATAGAAGGGTGAAGTTCTCGGGCCTGACTGCACATCATGAACACATTCCCTTACGGCATCAGTAGATTTTTGAGTGATTGTATTTTAGGGTTTTTGGTCCAAGTGAGAAGCACTCTATGAATAAATTCAGAAGGTGTTCCTCACTCGTTGAGGATACTCCAAATTCAGGGGTAAATAAGTCCGAAGAGTAGCCACACGGCACGGGGAAGATTATCACGGTCACCCATCACGACTGTTCCTCCCAAAACGATGGCAGTAGTTGTAGACTCCAGGTCCAGCGAGTGAGGAGGCCACGATGTCTTCAGCACCGTCAGGGTCCCAATGGAGGTGTGGGACACGTCCAGAAGGTCATGAGAGTCCTAATAACAAGAGCAGCATAAAAAACACAATTACATGTCAAATTTCACGTTGCATTTCTATGGTAGAACACACAATGGTTACTTGGATTCTGATATTATTAGATAATCAAGTGAAAGATGCTCAGGAGTGAGTGTGATGATTAATTCATTGATCATGTGATTCACTGAATGATTGCAAAAGCTAATAATAAAGAATATGAATTATCATATTTACAAATAGGGATATTTGAATGGAACAACAATAATAGAGCAAATGTAAACAACAGAATGTAGAAGGGCCTGAGAACAGGTCGATGCAGTTGCATCACAACACGCCCCGATCAGGACCCTTTGGTGGCATCTGCTGTGTTTCCATAGAGTCAAATCGAAGCTTCACGCCATCCTAAACTCACACCTTCAATAAAGAAAGACCAATGTTTAATTCGTGGGCAACCAACCATATTCGTGGTAAACATCCACATTTCTTTGTCACTGCTGCTTCTGGGAAATGTGCTCCTACCACAGGAGGCTGAACAGGTACCTACCATCGTCAGCCGTCACACCTGCATCATATTGTCTGCTCCTGAACCTCCTGTAGCAGGAGAGCGAGCATATTGCCCAAAAGCAACAAAGAAATAGCGATAATGTTACAAGTGAAAACCCTTTTTTGGTAACAGGAGATATTAGTAGAACCCCTCTACCATCATGCAGACATGTGAAGGTGTACAGATGCCCATTTAGGTGTGATATGATTTGTAATTTTTTATTTTGAAGGCCTTTGGGTTTTGAATGGCGCGACTAGAGAGCTGCAACTGGACCTGACTGGAAAGACGGTAGATGCCACTAAAAGGGCCCCAATCAGGGATAAGTGAATCAAAAAGTATAGAAGCACTGATTGGAAGAGAAGTAGCCAATACCAAAAGATTAACAGGCAGAACACATGAGATATATTGGGCATCCTGTGGTGTGGAATTAAATAATTTTGACTAAAGTCTACTTACAAATTCTTGAAGAAGTCTGCGTTGTCATCTCCAAGGTTGACGGGAGAGCCACGGAGGACTGCTGTTCACCTCCCAGTCACATCTGTACTCTAAAAAAATATTTTAAACACACACAATTCACAAGTGTTAAAGGACAATCATTTGACAGCTCTGCATGCAATGCTGTGACACGACCTTATGAACCACATACAGAAAAATGACTGCTTGAGAAACTTACCCCAGGTGTGACTTGTTGCAGATATTCAAGTTTCTGTCCGACACTTTCCCCCTCTGGGTCTTGAACTTCTTCAGGAAGCGAGGAGTGTATTTGTCGAGATCTTTGAAGAACTCTGATTGCAACTCAGATTTTTGCTTGATAAGTGACAGAATTCAGCCAGAATCTAACGGAAAGAGAAATAAATTAAGATTTAGTCATATTAGACCTACAGTACACACATTACAACATACTACATCACACTGGGCAGAAAACTAGTGGCTTCTAGATTGAACAGATTTCATCAGCTCCCCTCATCGGCCCTTCATGGTCGTCACAGGAGACACTCTGTGAAGACATGGACTCAATCTGGCAACGCTTCCATGTGTTATGCAGTGGTGTGTAGAAGAAAATAAGCAATACTTACAATTCAATGCCAGGTTTTTCAAAGCCTACAAAAGAAACAACAAAAGCAATTAGTCAGACTGCAAATAACTCCTCGTCAAGATGCATTTTTACGGCTAAAAAGCCATCAGTTTAATGGAAGATTTCACAGACAAATATAATTAGAAATGCTTATCCTAGATATAGATAGATAGATTGAAGTCATAAATAGTCTGTAGGGAGGTTGGCAGGGAGCTTAGTTTCAAACTTGCTATTGGTTATAATGGATTTTTCATAAATATCATCACAAAAAGGAAAATGATGTAATAAAAAAAAAAAAAACGTTGTACCACATTCGCTGTGGCCGAGAAGTTCTCCATCATACGGTTTGTGGTTGAATTATTCCTCGTTACATTCAACCTAACATTGCATTCACTCTTAACTCAGTGACAGTAGCGTTGTGTGACGTAGTGCTGCGTTAATGCACACGAGTGAGACAGCCACGACGATGTCCGCCATTAACATTGTGACTCGTTTGTTTTGAACTTTTGACGGCCTAGCTAGCTTACATTAAACGCTTCGTAAAGTTAAGATTCAACTACGAATATACATATGAACAATATGGCGAAGATACGACGATGTTTACTAAGGACATGAACAGCTAAACGTTATTGAGATGCTGAAACTTACCTTAAAGTAACTCGCACACCTGCACTGCCTTCTCGCTGCCGCCAATCCGTCTCGGCCAAAGAACGTCTTCAGTGGTCGACTGCGCATGCGTATTCGAGCCGAGTGCTGCCGAGTCCGCCCGAGTTTCTTCCGAGTCCGCCTCACTCATTTTTTTAAAGTAAAGCTTACTTGAGATAATAAGTTTAATAACTTTACTCACCAAAAAGTGTTCTTTACTAAGTTTCTTAAAGTAAGGTCAACAAAGTAAGCAGAAATGAGTAAAGCTCACTAATTTTTTAAAGTAAACTTTACTATTACATTTTACAGTGTAGTTCAGATGAGTGTGAAGAAGTGTGACTTTGAGCTCTGGAGATTAAGACCTCCATGTGGAAGTGAAAGTGAAAGTTAATGGCAGGAAGCAGCAATAAACATCCTCCGCCCTGATGTCATCCGGTATAGGAGTGGGGGGGTGGGGGGGGCAAGGATGACAAACTCCCCGAGCAGCGGGTGGTGCAGGAGGTCCTTGAACCCCCCCCCCCCCCCCCCTCCCTCCTCTTCCCTCCGGAGGCTTCCCAGCTGTGCGCCCTTGGAGCCCCCGGTGGTTGCAGTGATCTATCGCCGGTGTCCGGGCCGGTTCAGTTGAGCCCGGTCCCGGAAGCAGACCTCCTTCCTCCGCCTAAACACGGAGAGCCGCTCGCGGAGGACTGGCAGCGGCCCCAGCGGCCAGAGAGGCCCCTCCGTCCCCCGGCGGAGAGGCCTCTGGGGTAACCAGCAGGTCAACGCGCGTGCGTAAACCCAAACCCCGCGTGCGTAAAAGCGACCCGACACGCGTTTCATTAGCACATTATTTTTAATCAACAGATGTTTTTTAAAGTAATTTCATGGCATATCAAAGCAAGCTAAAGGCACATTTCAACATTTAGGCCTCACACTTTTTTACTGCATAAGAAAAGTCCTGAACCACGGAGCTCCCGCAGGCCCGCGGTCCACCGGGCGGGACGCACGCGCACTAATGGCTCCTCCGCCTGGAACCGACAAATAAATAAATAAACGACCAAACACAAACACGGTAAAAGGACCAGGAGGTGGAGGAGGAGGAGGAGGAGGAGGAGGAGGAGGGATGCTCCTCTGTAAATATGAGAGAGAAAAGTGGCTTTTAATGTTTCGAATGTTTCCTTCTTTGGTCCTAAAGAAATGTCTGTGTCATCCCGAGACTCTTGAATAATAATATTGTGTCTGATGTAAATGGAAGAAGAAGAAGAAGAAGAAGAAGAAGAAGAAGAAGAAGAAGAAGAAGAAGAAGTGGAAAAAGAAGGAGAAGAAGAAAAAGAAGAAGTAGAAAAAGAAGAAGGAGAAGACATATGTCCCCAAATGTTCCTTTATTATTATTATTATTGTTATTATTATTATTAATAATAATAATAATAATAATAATGATATTATAAATATTATTATTATTATTATTATTATCATTATTATTATTATTATCATTATAATAAATTTGAGTACGAATGAATAACAGCCAATGTCGTCGGCCGGGGAAGCAGCCGGACAGAGAGCCTCTCGGCCGGCAGTGAGTGATGATATCTGTGGAGATAGAGAGCTGATAAAGGCCACCGCGCGGGGAGGAGGAGCTCTAATGGTGCAGGGGGGGGGGTGGAATCCGAACTGTCTGCGCGGTGATGGAGTGGTCTGTGTCCCCCCCCCCCCCCCACACACACACACCCTCCGGAGGCACTAATGCCCCCCAAGTTTATACACAGACAGGCAGACTTCTCATCACGTGGTCTGAGTTTATCTGAGAGGGAATATTCACCCACTCTGAGCAAAATAATCCCCTAAAGACCTCTGTGCGTGTGCGTGTGCGTGTGTGTGTGTGCGTGCGTGTGCGCGTGCGAGTGCGCGTGCCTGTGTTTCGTCACATCAGAGCAACGCGCCTCTCGGGAAGCGTCTCCTTGAGTCTCAGAAACAACACGGTGATAAATCACTGCGCGCCGTGGGCCGCATAACGACTTGTTTCCTCCGCAGTAATAACAATGGAAGTGGGGAGGCTTTAGGAGTAGATCACTACCCCCCCCCTCACCCCCCCCCCCTCCTCGAGGTTTATATGAGAAATATAGAAAACACACACATCGATCACCCGGGATACCTCCTCCTCTCCTCCTGTATACAAACTCTACCGGTCTTAATCACCCCCGGGGGTGGAGGACTGGAGGACGTCTTGCTCAAGTTCAGTCTCTCCCCCCTCCCCCCCTCTCCCCCCCCCCCCCCTCACTCATCCCCAAAAAATAAATTCGCTCTCACTTCATTTCCCACATAAATCATGAATTCCTGTGCCGGTAAAAATCGTTTGTCAGCTTCCGGTGACAGAGACCAGAAACAGAAGTCCCGTGAGGTAAACCATCCAACACGGCGGTGTGTGTGTGTGTGTGTGTGTGTGTGTGTGTGTGTGTGTGTGTGTGTGTGTGTGTGTGTGTGTGTGTGTGTGTGTGTGTGTGTGTGTGTGTGTGTGTGTGTGTGTGTGTGTGTGTGTGTGTGTGTGTGTGTGTGTGTGTGTGTGTGTGTGTGTGATGTGATATTAGAGGCTCGTCCCAAACCTTTACCGGCTCGTCCCGGATGAGGCGCGGACCTGCTCGGACACCCAGGAAAGAACAAGTGATGCTTTTATTTTGTAATTAGCTCCGTTAACAGGACCGGGGGGAGGTGCGTGTGCGCGCGCGCGCGCGTGTGTGTGTGTGTGTGGCCGGTTGCGTTCTTCTTCTTCTTCTTCTTCTTCTTCTTCTTCTTCTTCTTCTTCTTCTTCTTCTTCTTCTTCTTCTTCTTCTTCTTCTTCTTCTTCTTCTCGGCCTAATGGAGCTATTAGTGGCGAGTTATCTAAACACGCACACGCACGTTAGTTCAGCCGCGCGCGCACGGATGGCTCACAGCCACCAAGAAGCGCGAGGCTTTTTATTTTTTTTGTTTTTTTACGCACGCGGCTACAAAGAATCCGGATTTACTATTTAATTATTATATTTGTTGTTAAATGTTTACTTTTATTTTAAAAGGATCCGAGTCTAATAGATTATTGTAATTATAATAATAATAATTATTATTATTATTATTATAAACTGATCGAAGTTCGTGTTTTTACTAAATTAAATATTACATTGAAGGAAATGTGTTAAAAATAATTATTATATTACAACATTTAAACAAACTTTGGTTAATTAAAGTATTATTTTTGTGATTAAAATGAATACAAAGAATCACAGTCAGGTTTAATTTTAAAACTTTTAAATTATAAAACGGAATCCGGTTTTTAATGTTTATTAATTTGAAAATAATAATAATAATGCTAAATTAAATGCGCAATTCAATATACAAACAATCTGGAAAAGGAAAGTTTTATATTCAAAACGAGGGAGATATATATAATATTCTTAGTAAATCTTAAAGTTAAAATGCTTTCGGACTCAATATATTTTGTACAAGTTTATTTATGTAATTTCTTTTATTTACATACTATTCAAAAGTGAACATTCTTTAGTTTGAATTAATTTGTTATTTACTTAACTATAATCTACCGTTTTGTGGCATATCGTTATATGATATATGTTTAATGTTATGTTTTAATATGTATAATATGTTTAAATATGTATAATATGTTTAAATATGTTTAATATGTTTAAATATGTGTAAATATGTTTAATATGTTTAAATATGTGTAAATATGTTTAAATATGTTTAATGTTATGTTTAAATATGTTTAAATATGTTTCATGTTATGTTTAAATATGTTTACATATGTTTAAATATGTTTCATGTTATGTTTAAATATGTTTAAATATGTTTAATGTTATGTTTAAATATGTTTAAATATGTTTCATGTTATGTTTAAATATGTTTACATATGTTTAAATATGTTTCATGTTATGTTTAAATATGTTTAATGTTATGTTTAAATATGTTTAAATATGTTTCATGTTATGTTTAAATATGTTTAATGTTATGTTTAAATATGTTTAACATGCATGAATAATGTTATATGTTTAATGTTAAATGCTTAATCTCTAATGTGTATGTGTTTAATCTTTATATGTTCTAGTGGTTTGTTATATAATAAACTTTCAATTTCAACATCGATTTACAATATATTTGTGTGTTTCTTGTTGTTGTTGTTGTTGATCTTTTTATCCTAATTACTAAGTTTGTGTTTCGCTGACACTCGTTCAGACACACAGACGCGCGCACACGCACACGCGCATGGTTGGCTGAGATTATCTCTCCTCTCTCCATCCAACCGACCGGAGCCGCCTGGCGCCTCCGAGACAAGAGGGGTAGCGTTTCCTATTGTTACCTCCACACACACACACACACACACACACACACACACACACACACACACACACACACACACACACACACACACACACACACACACACAAACACACACAAACACACACACATACACATAAAGCCATACCGGGAGAGTAAGTAACCACACGAGGTTGTGACATAAAGTTATGAAGTCATAAATGAAGCATAAAGTTAAAGCCTCAAGATATATAATATAATTATCTTTAATAAACTTATTAGTATGATGTCATTATCATCCATAACAAAACCGATCTTATGTATATTTTTTGTAATATTTTACTCCAATATTATAAGAATGATATTTGTATTGGCTGTTTACTATATATATATATATATATATATATATATACACAGAGGGAATAATTGAAGTTTTTACATTTATTTGATACATGTAGGTTATTTGTATATTTATGATGAAGATACATGAAGCATATATATATATATATAGATATATACATATATATAGTACAATTCCCTTGAGCTTCAACATTAATCGTAAAATAATCATAATATATTTACAATTCAGAAATTAGTACTTTTACTTTCGTTACTTTAAGTATATTTATATGCTAATACTTCTTTACTGTGGTATAAGTACTTAATGAAGTACATGGAGTACTTCTGACTCGAAAGCCTCAAATACAACATGAGCATTAAATCTTTTAAAAAACTAAATAGTTAGATTTTCTTTTTATAATTTGTTTTAATCTTTTAATATGTTAAGTTTTGCCGTACACTTCACACTTTAAACTTCGTCTGAGTTTCACTGACTTTATCATTATTATTATTATTATTAATATATACCTATATATATAATATATATGGATATATATAGGTATATATAGGCATATATATATAGGTATACATATATATAGGTATATATATTTATATATATATATATATATATTACTTTATCTTTGCGTCAGAGATAACGGACGAACAGAAGCTCCAGGTCTCCGTCATCTCCTTCCTCCTGGCGGACGTCAGAGTCTCACTCTGCAGCCTCTTCATGGTTATGAACTCTCCCACATGTCTCACTCTCCTGTGTGTCTCACTCTCCTGTGCATCTCACTCTCTTGCGTGTCTCACTCACAAAGACAACAACCTCAGAGGTCCCAGTCATGATCCCTGAGGTTCTCCCACAAGAACCACTCATGTTCTTTAAAACTATGAAGCTCCTCCTCCTCCTGCAGGAACCAACGCTCACGAACGATGAGCCCAAGAAGCTCAAATAAATGAGTCAAACACCATCTCAGCGCGGCTGTTTCGGATCTTTGCAGCAACAGAAAAAACACAACATCCAAAGAAAAAGATCGATCTGCCATTTCAGCATATGGACAAATTCAGATCGTCCTCCCCTGAAAACGATGATCGGTCGTCTGTAAGCAGGATGCTAGGATCCATAATTCATTACAGCGACCTCTAGGGGCCGGAGTTATCATGACAGTCAGATGACATCGTATGAAGAGCGACAAAGTCAAGATGAAAGGACGAGTCGGCGGGCCAAACATGAACACACAGCGACATACAACCACAACAAAGAGATGCTAAGAGTCTTGAAACAACTACAAAACCCCAAACAGACACAAGACAACCACAAAGAGACTCAAGACAACCACAAAGAGACACAAAACAACCAAAGAGACTCGAAACAACCACAAAGAGACTCAAAACAACTACAAAGAGACACAAAACAACTACAAAGAGACTCAAAACAACCACAAAGAGAAACATAACAACTACAAAGTCACAAAACAACTACAAAGAGACTCAAAAAAACAACAAAGAGACACAAAACAACCACAACGATATGCAAAACAACCACAAAGAGACTCAAAACAACTACAAAGAGATTCAAAACAACCACAAAGAGACTCAAAACAACTACAAAGAGACTCATAACAACTACAAAGAGACACAAAACAACTACAAAGAGACTCAAAACAACTACAAAGAGACACATAACAACTACAAAGAGACACAAAACAACTACAAAGATACACTAAACAACTACAAAGAGACACAAAACAACCACAAAGAGACTCAAAACAACTACAAAGAGATTCAAAACAACTACAAAGAGACACAAAACAACCACAAAGATACTCAAAACAACTACAAAGAGACACAAAACAACTACAAAGAGATTCAAAACAACTACAAAGAGACACAAAACAACCACAAAGAGACTCAAAACAACCACAAAGAGACTCAAAACAACTACAAAGAGATTCAAAACAACTACAAAGAGACACAAAACAACCACAAAGAGACTCAAAACAACCACAAAGAGACTCAAAACAACTAAGAGACTCAAAACAACTACAATGATATTCAAAACAACCACAAAGAGACTCAAAACAACCACAAAGAGACTCAAAACAACCACAAAGAGACTCAAAACAACTAAGAGACTCAAAACAACTACAATGAGATTCAAAACAACCACAAAGAGACTCAAAACAACCACAAAGAGACTCAACGTGTTCCCGTCATGTTGCTCCAGGTTTTTTCTCTCAACAAAGTTTTGCAACTTTTTTCCAACCTTTCTGAAGTCCCTCAAGATGAGATCCTGGAGATCCTGGGAACCACCGCTTTGGAAACCCGGTCCCAGAATACCCGTCTGTCTCTCAGCTGACCCGGCTGACCTCAGAGAACCGGCCTCACTGGATTTAATGCTTATTCAAAGTGGAGTCGGTCTAAACATCACCCGGCTGTGTTTGGCCCTTTTTTTTACGACTACGACGACGATGATGATGATGATGATGATGATGATGATGATGTAGCGTAAATCTGAGATGTTTACTCCCTGTGGGAGGGGAGACCCAGGTCTGTGAGAGGCCCCCCAAGCCGGATCCACGGAGACGTCTTCATCTGTCCTTATGCTTTCTTTATTCTTCTCTTCCTCGTGAGATCATGATCTCAAAATGTGCTTTGGTGTCTTTAAAATCCCAAATGTGTGATTTGTTCAGATATTTTTTGGACTTTGACGACATTTCTCTCAAATTCTCTCGAAAAAAATGTGGTTTGAAAGTCCAGATGGAGCTTTTAATGTTAAAATAAATGACTGAAAAAGATTAAATGAAAAAATTCATGAAGTTCATCCACTGCCAGGTGTTTGGGGGTACCAGGGGACAGGGAGGAAGAGGAGGAGGAGGAGGGCAGGGGGGTGGTAGGAGAAGGAGGAGGAGGTGGACAGGGAGGAAGAGGAGGAGGAGGGGGGATGATAGGAGGAGGAGGAGGAGGGGGGGTGGCTGATAGGAGACTAAAAACGTCAGTGAGTTTTTTTCTGGAGGAATCTTAATTGCCCCCTGTGGGGGGGGGGGCTTATCGTCCCGGGGCGGTTATTAATACAAACACCCGCGATAACGAGAGTCACCGGATGACGTCACACATCACAGAGAGTTTCTAATGTGCTTCTTCCGGCCGGTATGCGTAATCAGCCCGCCTGAACCCATTCCCGGACAGGAGAGTGAGTGGAGGGGCAGCGCGTGCGTTACACACTAAAACGTCCTAAAACCTCCACGGTGCGTGGGCGCGCGGACCCCGCGCGCGCCCCACCTTCCCGAACGCTTCCCTTCCAGCCTCCACGCTGCACTTTCCATTTCGCACTCCCCTCCCCCTGGCTGACATCAGAGGGGCTGAGGCGCCGCGTCGCCTCGGCCCGGACTCCACTCCGCGTCAGTCGGGAGAGAGAGGAGAGCCGCGTGGACGCGCCCGGGACGAGAGTGCACATGTTCCGTGCGTTTTAGAGTGCCATGAGGGATTCCAGAGGCTTTACGCACCTCCGCTTCCCAAAGAAGAGGCTTTTACGCACACACACTTGTTAAGGGAAGAAGAGTGGGAAAGGAGAGGGAGAAGGAGTGGGAGAAGGAGAGGGAGAAGGAGCGCGTGCATGTTACTCGGTGGGCTTCATTTCCACGGCGCTGCAGAGCCGCAGCTGGAGGACATGATGCTGCACAGCCCGCTCACCTCCACGCCGTTTTCTGTCAAGGATATCCTGAAGCTGCAGCAGCAGGCCGGGTCCCTGGAGCTCCAGCACCGGCAGCGGCAGTTCCAAACCCCGCCGTCCTGCATGCTCGCCGGGGCCCGGGACAGCAGCCCTCCCTTCTCGGACGGAGAGGACAGCCTGGCCTACCTCGGGGCGCTGGCGGCGCGCGAGGAGGAGCGGGGGGACCCCGGCATGTCCCCGGACATGTACGTGCACCCGGGCCTGCAGGGGGCCAAGCCGGAGGCCGCGGACCCGGACGAGCAGGAGAGCAGTGAGTTGGAGACAAAAGGGCAACAAAGGGCACGCGCGTCAAGACGCAGAGCCGCTGGTTCTAAATATTAAATCTGACGTTTTCACTGCTCAGTAATTATAATAATTTGCATGTTCAGCTTCACCTGTAAGCTGCAGTCAAAATAAAGTCAGTCGTAATATATTTGAGGCCACCGGGGAGGAAAAAAATAAAGATATTGTTTGTGTTATTTCTAAGAAAAAAAAGAAATAATAATACAAATGCTGCGTCTCTTTTATTGCTTTTTATAATATTGTTATTTATCATTTAATCACGTCAGATTAGCTCAAAGTAAAACAATAATAATAAAACTTTATTTTAATATAAAGGTGCACGACACAATTATTAAAGTCAATAATTCATCTTCCGCCTCGCGCCGGACGTCATGGTGAATAAAGAGCATCAGGTGGAGGGAGTCGGTGTCCCCGCGGTACCGGAGACGGATCCGTGAAGTCTGGACCTGTCAAACACGTCCTAGGTCTTGTTATGATGTGTGGTCCACAAACCGACAATTACTTTAAAGAGGCTGTAACAGAAGTAAACACCGGCAGACACCTGGAGAATTATTCATAATATAATATGAACAAATGAAAAAGGTACGAGGTTCTTTAAAGCTGCTTGAAGTTCAAAAAGTCACTTACATTTATTTTATTTTAAATTGGCCACGTCTGTATTTTTAATCCTAAATATACAATTTGACCATATGTTGCACATTATATCTGCCATTTTTATATTATATTGTCAAATGTTTGTATTATATTGTCTAATTTGTACATTATATTGTTTATTTTTTATATTATGTTGTCTATTTTTTATATTATATTGTCTATTTTTTAAATTATATTGTCTAATTTCTTATTGTATTGTCTAATTTTTATATTTTGTTGTCAAATTTATATATCATATTTTGTATATTATATTGTCTAATTTTCATAATGTATTTTGAAAACTTTTTGTCGTGTACTGTGACTAAAATAGTTTATATTTATAGGACATTTCAAATCACAGAAAGGTTGTTTTTTTTAAGTTCTGGAAGTTTCAGAGTTGCGAATTGGTTGAATACTATTCAGTGAAATAACATTAAAGTTTAAAACCTCTCCGCGTCCCTCTCCCCTCCAGAGAGCTGCGCGCTGGCGGCCCGGGAAGAGGCGTCGGAGGGCGGGCAGGGCCACGCGGAGCGGCCGGCGGCGCAGAAGCAGCGCAGCCGCCGCCGGCCGCGGGTCCTCTTCTCCCAGGCGCAGGTGTTCGAGCTGGAGCGGCGCTTCAAGCAGCAGCGCTACCTGTCCGCGCCGGAGCGCGAGCACCTGGCCAGCACCCTGAAGCTCACCTCCAACCAGGTGAAGATCTGGTTCCAGAACCGCCGCTACAAGTGCAAGCGGCAGCGGCAGGACAAGTCCCTGGAGGCGGCGGCGGCGGGGGGCCCGCAGCAGCAGCAGCACCCTCCGCCGCCGCCCCGGCGCGTCGCCGTGCCGGTGCTGGTGCGCGACGGGAAGCCGTGTCTCGGCGGCGGGCAGAGCTATGCGGCCGCCGCCGCCCCGTACGGATCCAGCCCGTACGGTTATAACGGATACCCGGCGTACACGTACAGCAGCCCCGCGTACAACAGCAACTACAGCTGCACGTACAGCAGCCTCCCCACGCTCCCCCCGGCTGGCTCCGCCAACGCCTTCATGAACATGAACTTGGGGGCCGTGAGCGGCTTCGGCGGCTCCCCGACGCACCCGGGCACCGCGGTCACGTCGTGCCAGGGGATCCGGGCCTGGTAGCCTCAGCGCAACTATACACTGTCTCCTTTCTAAATGTATGGAGCTCTTATTGTGGCTCAGAACACAACATCTTAGAAGTGTGTCAACTTCTGTATTGTGTATATAATGGATGAGATTTTGGATTCACCGGAATGTTCGCGCACGTGTCCGGCTGTTGGACTGTAACACAGCCGAGAGGAGTGCGCTGGAGGCCGGGTGTCACGCGCGTGAACTGTCCCATGTCACGCGCGTAAACTGTGCCAGTTTGGGTGAAATGTCCTGGTCGTCCAGCAGTAGTTCGGTGCTCTGTTGGGCTGATACTGACGCACATGGGGCCAGATTTACGCACAAACGCGCGTAATTTCTCCTCATTTGAACAACAAAAAGATCATTCGTTTGTTTTTAACCTTTTGGAGACATTTAATTTGTACATTGTTTTTATTTTGGTTCGACAGAGAAATTGTTTTAGTCTATTTCACATCTATTCAAATAAATCAGAGAAAGAAGAAAAATAAAGAAAGAATTAAGGTGCGTTTGATTCTGAATTCCTATATATTTTTGGGGAATAAAATACATGCACTGTCACAGAACCGACCCCCCTCCTCTCCCCTTAAATAATGAAAAGTAATAATCATAATACAATAATTAATGCTCCCATGTGGGGGTCACATGCAGGGAGGCTCACAAACACGTCGAGGGGCCGAGCTGCTGGAGGAGGCCGGGCCACGGGGACCCTTTGTCCCGGTGCCAGGCGACGTTGAAAGGAGGAAGTTATTCTCCATTTGAGGTCCCTTTAAAGGACCCGATTAAGCACCTAAAATACTCCCGAGGAGCGAGCAGCAGCCGGGCCGGGGAGAGGGGAATAATGGCCCTTATTGGATTGCGGGACAAAAGGTGTGTGGTAGGCAGAGCCGGGCACTCAGCAAAGACAAAGGCGCGCAGGGGCCGTGAGATTGACGTCCTAATATTCCCATTTGAGGGCCCGGGCAGCGGGTTATTCTGCTGGGGAGAGAAGGTGGGGGGGGGGGGGTGGTGGAGGAAAATGTGGTCACTTTTGTTCCCCTTCAGGAGGCTTCTTTCTTGGTTTTTTTTTTTTTTTTTGTTCGCCGGAGAAAGGGCTCTCCGAAAGCCCCCCAGCCGCGAGGCTTCGGGGGCAGCCGGGCTGGAGGTGATGGCAGCGGGGAGGCGTTTGAGTGAAAGAAGGGGGTATTATTGCTACAAGTTTCACCATTTATCCCAATGTGGAACATGGACGGGAGAGTTTTCAAGGGGTGTGTGGCAAGGGGGGGGGGGGGCTTTTATGTCAGTGTTATTTCAGCTCACACCGACGCCATTCTCTCACAGGTAACAGACTAATCCTGCCCGGAACAACCGCTCACGACCCGGGATGGAGATGTGATTTTCTTCTCCACAATTGCAGTGATTTCACTGCCAAAGGTCCGTTTCACCGGAAGAAGGTGCACCGTACAGACCGAGAGGCTCATGGGGGATTCAGCTGGAACGGAAGTTATTGATTCAATGAGCTCATTTTCATCCTTTTGGTGCTCCAATTACTGGAATAATTGATGAGTCAATTAAATCTATATGTGAGTGTTGTATCAAGAGAAGACATGTGTTTGACTCGTTGCTGCTGTTCTCTGTTTTTACATATTATTGTAAATTGGACAAAAGGAGTCATTTTAATATAGTTTAATATCTTTTTTTCCTTAACTATTGTCAGTCATTTTGAAGATAACATCAAAATTGATTATGATCAAAAATAATAATGAAGGGAAACTACATGGTTGGTTTAATGAAACGTGTTTTAGGAAGTTAGAATGCATCTTTATTTAAGGTCGTGCCGAACAATGTGTCCATTAAATGTGACCATTACGCACGAAAAGATAATTTTAGATGAAACTCTTCTCTAACTTTTGTTTTCATGTTTATGGGAAAAGAAGAAAAAACAAAACAAAAAAACATGGTCACCGTTATTTTAAATGAATCCCGAGAACAAAGATGCTCGTGCACGTCGTGGTAGAAAAAAAGCATCACTTGCTGTTTTTGCCTCTGCGCGTAATTGTCCCCCCCCCCCACCCCCCCACCCCCCCACACACACACACAAAAAGCCATTCTTGTATAATTAGAGGCACACTCGTGTCCTCACGCGGGACATGAGAACGAACAGCGGGGGGGGGGGGGGGGGGGGGGCAGTGGATGACTGACAGCTCACTGAGCTCAGTCATCGTCATACATTATGTTTCAGTCTCAAACATTGTGACTTATTTGAAGTTGTTAGTTTGAAATAAGTTGTTTCCTCTCAACATTAAATGGGATTTTTATTTGTTATTATTTTTAAAGTTTAAAAAAGAAGTAGTTCCACCCTCCGTCCCCGCGGCTCCTCTTCACTCCGGAGCCGGCCGGCCGGCCTCTGGCTCCGGGGGAACGGGTCCGTCTGAGCCGTTAGCAGCTAATGGAGGATCAGTGAGAGGTAAACAGGCCGATAAGTGGGGGGGGGGGGGGGAGAGCAGACAGAGAGGCGGCAGGTAGACCTGCTGGGCAAACAATAACAACAACAACAACAACAACAACAAAAGTCATTAATGATGATGAAAACTATACAACACAAATAATACAAGTAAAGGTATATGAATTACACAAAACAACCACAATGGTCATAATGATAACTGTGAAGATAAAAATAATGACACAAATAATAATAATTACAAAAAAACAATAATGGTAATATTGATAACTGTCACATTAAAAATAATGACGCAAATAATGATAAAATAGTTATAATCCAAATAATAATAATAATATTAGGAAGTTGAAGAAGAACAATAATCATCATCCTTGTGAGCTCAATAATAACTAATAATCTATATTTTGCATTTAAAGAAGAATGTTGATTTTTGGATTTGAAAAAAAAAGTATTTTGTCCTATTATTCTTATTATTTAGCACAATTAAATGAATCACACCGGTTATCTCTAAACATATTTAACCCTCTGATCTCTGGGATTGAATGTTTCTACTGACTCTCACATTACTGACATTTGAGATTAATGACTGATTACATTATTCTACAGGTGGAATAGAGCAGCGTGGAGAAATAAAGACAAATAAAGTTATCATTGTTCTTTGTGTTCCTTTGAGCTTCTGGACTGACAGGATGGATCATTGGATAAAACACATGATCCTCTGAACTAAAGAAGATAAAGACTAACTGCTTGTTTCTTTATTGTTATTCTGTTTTTATACCTTAAAGCTGATTCTCACTCCGGATCGATCACTCCATCACCGACTGATCAATATCTGTGATCCTCCAACTCTGATTGGCTGAATCTCACCTCGAGATTCTACCTCAGACGATTAAAGGAAGAGAGAGAGAGAGAGAGAGAGAGGGAGGGAGAGAGAGAGAGAGCAAGATAGAGAGAGAGAGAGAGACGGTATATATATATGTATATATGTATATATATGTATATATATTTGTATATGTATAATGTATATATACATATATTCTAATATAAATATAAATATATATATTATCTAATATACATATATATATTCTAATATATATATATTATGTATTTATATTAGAATATATATATATAAATATTAGAATATATATTCTAATATAAATATATATCCTAATCTGACGTCTATCAACAGGATTTGTTTCACGTGTGCACTAAATCCTCACTGGACACACACACACACACACACACACAAACTTGTACCAAGTGACGTAATTTTATTGTGGAGCAAAAAAATAGAAAAACCCAGACAGATTCTCAGAGTGTTAAACATGTTTTTATAATAAAAGATAAAGACGCTTCAAACTCTTCAAACAGACGTCATCAGCTCAACGTGATGGTCCTGCCTCCTCTGGACTTCTGTCATCACACACATGCTGGAGGAGCAGGAGCAGAAGGAGCAGGAGCAGGGGGCGGAGCAGGAGCATGAGGAGCAGGAGCATGAGGAGCAGGGGCAGGGGGAGGAGCAGGAGCAGAAGGAGCAGGGGCAGGGGGAGGAGCAGGAGCAGGAGCAGGGGGAGCAGGAGGAGCAGGAGGTGCCGCTCGTACAGGCTCTCCTGATTGGCCACGTAAAGGAGCGACAGGCCCAGACAGGCAGCTTCACCCCCCCACATGGGCCGTTACTACGGCAACCAGACCAGCAGGACTTGTACACCATGTGTACCTCAAGACCTGATCCGGTCCAGACCGGTTCCTCCTGACTCACGGTCACGGCGGAGGCTCCAGAGCGGATCCTCGATGAGAACCCCCCCATTGAACCCCTGAAGTGCCCCCCCATGATCTTCTTGAGTCATCGCGCTGACGTCACGGGTTTCGCAACAGACGTCGATGTTTGGAGACGTCTTTAATAATCAACCCCCCCCCCCCTGAGAGTCCTGGGATGGGAGGCCAGAGAGAGAGAGAGAGAGAGAGAGAGAGAGAGAGAGAGAGAGAGAGCTCGTCCATCAACCCCAGACATCTAAATATTTATCCTGCGCTCCACGTTTATCCGTTTGGGCCGGTGCCGCTTCTTCTTTTTTTTTTTTAAACGTTGCGTTTCTGGGAAGAAACTCGAGTCTACGATGTTTACGCAGCGCGAGACGCGGCGGGATTTATCCCCGGCTGTCAGGCGGCGCAATAAACACGCATAAATCCGCGAATTTTTGTTTTGTTCGCCTGAAAATCATCAGAACCATTAAAGTGAGTTCAGAAACCAGCAGCTGGAAAAACCCGAGCGGCCGGACTCCCACCGGCAGTCCGCTGCCGCGAGCCCTCGAGCAAGGCGCTCAGAGCGGCGAGGCCGATGAGCCGATCGGCTCCGCGTGGACACGGGAGAGGAGACGCCACAGGAGCTCCTGGAGGGCATCAGTGTCATGATGACCAACAGAATTGAGTCAAGTGGTTCACTATTATAGTTAAGAAGTTTATTAAATGTAGAAGACGCTTTAAGGAGGTGAAGTTGCTCCACGTTGATGAACGGTGGAGCGGTTTGTGTTATCGTTATATATTTCGGGGCCTCTTTTATGTTTATGTAATAACTCAAAATCACTAAACTAAACTAAAATGAGTTACGGCGCCATTCAGAATTTGGATGTTCCAAAAAAGAAGAAAAAAAGACCCAAATTATTGTGATTTTGCAACAGATAGCGAAGCATCGCCATGACGACGAGGGACAAATATCAACGTTCCACTGAGGACATCCTCTGACTCTACAGACCATAATGTACTAACAGAGACTTCTATACAACCAGAGGAGCCCCCTGGTGGTCAGGAGAGAGAATGCAGCTTTAAACACATGAAGCATAGACTTCTATACAACCAGAGGAGCCCCCTGGTGGTCAGGAGAGAGAATGCAGCTTTAAACACATGAGGCATAGACTTCTATACAACCAGAGGAGCCCCCTGGTGGTCAGGAGAGAGAATGTTTTTGGCCTCTAGTCTAACAGATGTACATTAATGCAACAGTTTCTTTTAATGGAGTCTATCGTCGTTGGTGGTTTCAGGGTGTGTTACTCTGAAGAGGCCCGACTGTAAAACACTTCATAAAACCTGTGTGTGTGTGTGGGGGGGGCTCACGCCGCGGCGCTAATCTGAATTATGATTAATGCTGTTTGCACTAATACTTTGCGGTTGTGCGTCGGGATCGTCTGTATATATGATGGAGAGATTAGAAACGCTGAAGAACACAAACACACACTCACATACACTCACACACACACACACACACACACACACACACAGACACACTCACACACAGACACACTCACACACACACACACACACACACAGACACACACACACACACACGGCGGTAGTTGTTAAAGGTGATTTGTTTTTCCCTCCCCACACACGAACGCACACGCCTGATTGTTGACCTTGGCTCTGACCGGCCGCCATGCGTCCCCCCCAGACCGGGACCCTGACCTCTGACCTCACACACGCCGAGACCTTTCCTCACCGACTTAATGGGTCGCCTTACGTTTCAGTGAAGCTGAAAAGAAACAGGGGGGGGGGGGGGGGGTAAGGTTAGACGAGGTGAAAGATCTGAGCTTGTCGGCCGCGGGGGGATGACAACAAACAGGGGGGGGGGGGGGCTCCAAGTGAAACGGGATCCCCAGCGAAGTGGGGAGGTGGAGGTGCTGCTCCGGAGTCCTGTCAGCTCTACGGAAAGCCGGAGGACACCACACACTCACAATGGAGAACATGACGTCATCGGTTTGTGTTCATTCATTTCAGATCGTTAAAGTAATTAGATTTAGAATAATTCCTTTTTTTAAAAGAACATTTTTAAGGTCGGGTGCTCTAGAAAACTAAAATAAATCTTCACACGTGTGGAACAGGAAGCAGCACGTGTGTAAAGCAGTTCTTCATCATCATCTGTTGCTGCTAATTGAATAATTGAGGGTTCGTTAGCAACACTAAACACGTCATAATCAAACCGGATCCCAGGTCGCCTTCCGACGTGCAGCAGCGCCCCCTGCTGGCGGCTCGAGGCTACTGCAGCCGCGTGCTGCTCGTGTGTTCCTGGGTTGGTGAAGAAGCTTTTATTAAACAAAGAAGTTAAAAAGGACAAAGTTAGTGTAAAGAAACTAAGTTTGGATTAATTGTACATGTAGAGAGTTTGAATCATTGACTTTTTGACTTAATGGAAAAGAAATATTTTATTATGTATCACATTTATATTTAGTAGACAATAATATAGCAAATACATTTTTAAAAATAAATTATGAAAAATGCTTCCTACATTTGAGAGAAAGCTAAAGTTGAAAATCTAAAAATAAATTTAAAAAACGGTATTAAAAATACAATTAGTAGTAAAGTAAAATGCTGAAGTAAAAGTAAAGAAACAATATTAAGAAATAGAAAGATAAACCGACCCAGATGATCTGGACGCTTTTAGAAATGAAAAAATAAACGTGAATCTCAAAGGCCATAAAACAAAAACTGTGGTTTCTAGGAAGCAAGGGAGCAAGGAGAGGAATAAGGACGAGGAGCCAGCACCAAGAGAAGACTCTGCTTCTGCGAGGAGCTGCCGAGCGACATTATTTACAATTCACAAAACACAGGAGTCTTTTTCACATGATCGTTCGTCATCTAAACAACAACAACAACAAGTTTACGTCTCAGTCTTTGGTTCATACTCCAGGTTATTGACTGAATCCGTTCCAGCGACGTCTCCATAGAAACCTTCCAGGATTTTATTTTAACAACTCGACACATTATTTTGAAAAGTATCATCTATATTTATATATACAATTTACTCGTCAAAAACACCAGATTTCCTCTCTGAGGGTGTTTTAGTCGTTGTGCGTTGGATGTCTGGCGGCTAAAAGAAGGCGGGGCTTAAGTTATTCTGCATACTTTTACTATCAGTTATTATCTTTAACGTTATTATATTTCACGTTATTATATTTCACGGTCTCGATAACGAGGTTCAGTAACAGGAAGCTGCGTTTTGAAGAAAATAAAACATAAAAGTGTCTGAGGACAAAACTTTTGTTCCTTCTGTCATAAACTTTGAGGTAATTTAATCTTCTTCCACACAAACGACGTGGAAGAAGTGAAGTCTGAGATGTGGAGGGAGGAAGGAAGGAAGGGAGGAAAGATGGAAGGAAGGAGGAAGGAATGGAGATGTGAGTGCATTTAAAAACACAAACACACACACATACAGGAAGAAAGGATGGTCGGAAGGAAGGGACTGAGGGAGGGAGGAAGGAATGGAGTCTGAGATGTGAGCGCATTTGAAAACACACACACACAGACGTACAGAAAGAGAGGAAGGAAGGAATGGAGGAAAGAAAAGAGGGAGGAAAGAAGGGAGGGAGGAAGTCACATAGGAAAGGAAAGTATAAAGGATGGAAGGAAGGAAAGGAGGGAGGAATGGAGTCGGAGATGTGAGCGCATTTAAACACAAAGGAAGGAAGCACACACACACACACGTTTTCTTGTTTCTGACCGTGAAAACCTCGATATCGATTTATTGACCGGTGCCGCGTTCCACAAAAATATTTACACGATGTTCATGTTTGATAAATAATCTTCAGTAATTCTGGATTTTAACGACCGAGCGGTTTGAAGGCAGGAATCCGTTTAGTGCTTCAGAAAAATACATAATGTAACCGTAGCGACGACATTCATGTCACCGGCCCCTAAAACGGAATTGATACGATATCAATACGTTGATATCGTATCAATACGTTGATATCAATACGTTGATATCAATATGTTGATATTGTATCAATACGTTGACATCGTATCAATACGTTGACATTGTATCAATACGTTGATATCAATACGTTGACATCGTATCAATACGTTGACATCGTATCAATACGTTGACATCGTATCAATACGTTGACATCGTATCAATACGTTGACATGGTATCAATACGTTGACATGGTATCAATACGTTGACATGGTATCAATACGTTGACATGGTATCAATACGTTGACATGGTATCAATACGTTGACATGGTATCAATACGTTGACATGGTATCAATACGTTGACATGGTATCAATACGTTGACATGGTATCAATACGTTGACATGGTATCAATACGTTGATATCGTATCAATACGTTGACATGGTATCAATACGTTGACATGGTATCAATACGTTGATATCGTATCAATACGTTGACATGGTATCAATACGTTGACATGGTATCAATACGTTGATATCGTATCAATACGTTGACATGGTATCAATACGTTGACATCAATACGTTGACATGGTATCAATACGTTGACATGGTATCAATACGTTGACATGGTATCAATACGTTGACATGGTATCAATACGTTGACATGGTATCAATATGTTGACATGGTATCAATATGTTGACATGGTATCAATACGTTGACATCAATACGTTGACATCGTATCAATACGTTGATATCAATACGTTGACATGGTATCAATACGTTGATATCGTATCAATACGTTGACATGGTATCAATACGTTGACATGGTATCAATACGTTGACATGGTATCAATACGTTGATATCAATACGTTGACATGGTATCAATACGTTGACATCAATACGTTGACATGGTATCAATACGTTGATATCAATACGTTGATATCAATACGTTGACATGGTATCAATACGTTGATATCGTATCAATACGTTGACATCGTATCAATACGTTGACATGGTATCAATACGTTTCCTCACGGCCTGAAGGCGACTAACCAGGAAGTGTTTCCTCTCTGAAGACAAGAGGCGTGTCTCTCCTGTCGTCGTGTTTCTGGCGGTGCGCCCCCTGGTGGCCAGCGGCGGCGCTGCGGCCCGCGGCTCCTAGTCGGCCCTCAGGCGGCCGAGCTGCCGCTGGGTGAGCAGGTACTTGAAGAACTCGTACACGGACCAGCTGATGGCGGTGGACGGCATCTGGTAGATGATGCGCGCCTGGAAGCCTTTGAAGAAGGCCGGGGCGCCGCCCGTCCCGTACACCGTCCGGCAGGCCTGGGCGAGGCCGGAGATGTGGCGCCCGGAGGAGGCGGAGCCCGCCACCGCCCGAGCCTCCTGCGTGTTGAGGAGCGTCTTGCAGACGTCGAGCGGCGTGGTGGCGGCGGCGGCGAGCGCCCCGGCGAGCGCGCCGGCCGCCACGTGGGAGGCGGGGTGGTAGCGGCGCCGCGGGTTCAGCTGCTCCTGCAGCGACTCGTAGGCCATGAAGTGCAGCGCCTGGAACGGAACGTTCAGCGTCAGCTGCGTGCCGAAGCTCCGGTAGAACGCCGCCACGCCGTCGCGCCGCAGCAGGGACGCCGCGCACTGCAGCACGCCGCCGTACGGGGAGTTGAACATCTGCATCCGCTGCTTCACCACTGGGGAGGGGGGAGGGAGGGAGGAGGAGGAGGAGGAGGAGGAGGAGGAGGAGGAGGGGAGGGAGGGAGGGAGGGAGGGAGGAGGGAGGAGGGAGGAGGAGGAGGAGGAGGAGGGAGGAGGGAGGAGGAGGAGGCGAGGGAGGGAGGAGGGAGGAGGAGGCGAGGGAGGGAGGAAAGAGGATGTACGGTGAGAAGAGAAAAGGAGATAGGGAGAGGAAGGAAGAAAAGAGGAAGTAAAGGAAGGAAGGAAGAATGAATGAAGGACAGGAAGGAGGAAGGGAGGGAAGAAAGAATGGAAGGGAGGGAGGGAAGAAGGGAATAGGGGGAGGAATGAAGTGAGGGAGGAAGGAAAGAAGGGAGAGAGGAAGGAAGGAAGGAAGAAAGAATGAAGGACAGGAAGGAGGAAGGGAGGGAAGAAGGAAGGAAGAAGGGAAGAGGGGGAGGAAGGAAGAGAGGAATGAAAGAAGGGAGGGAGGAAGGAAAGAAGGGAGGAAGGCAGGAAGGAAGAAATGGAGGGAAGAAGGAATGAAGGACATAAAGGAGGAAGGGAGGGAAGAAAGAATGGAAGAAGGGAAGGGAAGAAGGAAGAAGGGAAGAGGGGGAGGAAGGGAGGAACGAAGTGAGGGAGGAAGGAATAGAGGAAGGAAAGAAGGGAGAGAGGAAGGAAAGAAGGAAGGGAGGAAGGAAAGAAACATAAACATGAAGTCATTAAAGGGTACCTGTAGTGCAAAACAATGTGTAGCCAGATCAAAAGATAATGTGTTTCTAAAGGTTATTCATGCACTGACAGTCCAGTATTCAATAACAATACGTAGTTTAGGCTGTTCAAAGTCCTCAACTCCGACATGCGACATTGCACTGGAGCTTGAATATGTCGCGGGTGGTGTGACGTCAGATCGTTGAGAGATCGACAGCCAGCCAGAGCGGATGTGTTCAGATACCAATGTAAACAACGTCGAGCGCTCGCAAACAAATGCTGAGAGATTGAGAATATGGACGATGAAAGATTGTCTGATTCAGCAACTGGATACTTGTTTGAACCATTAAAAGCAGACTATAACCCATTTAGTTAATTGTGACAGCGATGATAGCGATGATTCTGATGAAGTTGATGCCGAAGGACCGCCGGTCCAGATGCTTCACCGTGCGGACCGTGCACGCAAGTCGGCGGACGTTTGGTGCAGTTGTGGGAAATGTGTGCCACAGAAAACAGACAGAGTGCATTTGTTGTAAAGAACACGAACTTATGTCCGATGATATAGCAGGGCTCTCAAGTTTTGAAGACAGGCAAGCGTGAGATTTCCATCAGCACCGATACAGCTGACTGTTGCGCGCCGCATCGAGCCGAAAAGAGTTGTCGGGGGTGCTAGTGACTATTTCTACTCAACAATCGATCGGGCTATTGAGCACCCCTGCATTCAAGCATTAAATAGCCGAGAGGTTTTTCAGCGTGAGGAATTAGATGTGTGGCGGAGTGCGTGAGATAAGACCGAATGCGTGAGACTCACGCTCAATGCGTGAGACTTGAGAGCCCTGATATAGTGTCATTAGACCTCATCTGCTTCACACAAAAGCGTGAGCTTGATAGCTACATCGCGCATAAGCCAGCGCTGGAGATGTCTTTCATTGATGCAATGTTCGGCCACATGTTCGGGGTGCTAGTGACTTTTCTTTGCTCCGTCCGTCCCGATGCGCGCAAACCGGTGTCGGAGCTCGCGCGCACGAGACGGCGGGCAGAGGACTGTCAACGCAACACGTAGAGACAGAAATGACGTGCTTCTGCTGTAATGTGGCGCTATAGAGAAAGTGACAGGGGGGCGGGCCAATTTTTTTTAATGTCATGCGATCTACCAATACTACGCGCGATCGGCGATCGACGTATTGAGCACCCCTGATATAGATTGTGTAATTCTTGAGGCCACCGATCTATCCCAAGAAGCAACGCGTAGAAGTGGCTCCGGATTGGCTGAATTCCTTTCAACGACTCTACGTCATAGTTAGCTTTGAGCTGGAGTCAATAACTAGCAAAATGGCTGCGCCCACGGATTCGGAATTTTGACAAAGAAATGTAAATCCTCGGGCTATGCGTGACTTGTTGACAATAGCAGCGGGGTAAATATGATTTATTTGATGCGCCGAATGGATGTAGCACGTTGTTGTTTTGCACTACAGGTACCCTTTAATACATGAAAGGAGGACAGCGTCTCAGCAGCGTTTAGTCTGTGGCTCCACCTGGTGGCCCGATGGGGGAACTACACCCTGAGGGGGATTCAAGGTCTCTGGAGGAGGAGGACTTCTATAGAGTCTCACAGATATAGATATGTGTGTTGTTTGGATCCATCTTTGACTGATTACATTTGAACGCATCATGAGAATGTTGCATAATGTTCCTTCAGCCAGTACTCATTTTCACTGAGCAGAGCCTGAACGCATCATGAGAACGTTATATAATGTACCTTCAGCTAGTCCTCATTTTCACTTAGCAGAGCCTGAACGCATCATCATGTTACTTGAACCCCTGCTGGTTCTCCGTTAGCCGCGATGCTAACGTCACTAGCTCATGTTACGAGCTCTCCTGTCGGTCTAAACACTGATTGGCTGCTGACGTCACATGATCAGAGACTAAAGAAATATCAGGATGTCATGATCACATGACCTACTGGATCCTGGAGGATAACGATCATCAGTCAAACTTTATTTACTGTGATGGTTCACGTTAAACTGATAACGACCACCGCTAATGTTCGGGTCAGGTGAGCAGACACAAAGGGGGAGGAGTTACCTTCAGCTGGGTTCATGATGCCGTCGTGCAGCAGCGTTGCCATGCAACCCGCCACTCCTGTCGAGCAGAGGACAAGAAGTGTAAGCCTCGCCGTCGTCATCTAACCGACATCTAAGCGCCCAACGCGCCCCCCGTCTCACCGTTGGAGAAGTGGCTGTTGGCGCCGGGGTGGATGGCGTCGCCGAGCGAGAACTTGATCTTCTCGTAGCAGGCGAAGTAGAGCGCGTGGGCAGGCCCCGCCCCCACCGCCAGCACGTTCACCCCCCGGATGGGCCGCCACACGCCCTCCGTCCGCACGATCTGCCGCAGGGCGTCCATCACGTTCCGGTAGCGCGCCCCCGGCTCGGGGTGGAGGCTCTGCATGCGCGTCTGCGGAGAACGTTAATCTAAATTATTTCCTCGTAGTTAAAGTCTGACTCGACAGAGCGAGTTCCTTCTTTCTTTAAGATCGGTGCCTGATGTTCGTACAACCAGTCGTTCAAAGTTAACTGAAGGGCGTTGTGTTCCCGCCACGTTTTCCCGCAGTAACCGAGTACCGGGTACTTTCTTCAGACTCGTAACCGAGTATCGGGTACTTTATTCAGACTCGTGGTAACCGAGTACCGGGTACTTTATTCAGACTCGTGGTAACCGAGTACCGGGTACTTTATTCAGACTCGTGGTAACCGAGTACCGGGTACTTTTGTTGGAGTTGGACAGCGACACACCACCTGGACGACACTCACTGGAAGAAAATAGAGGTAGACTTCTACGTTACATTTGTTAGCGTTTTATTCAGAATTCAGGATACAAGTAGACATCATGCATGGACCTTCTCTCCAGCGCTGGGGCCACTGGTCCCAGCTGAGGAGGGGGGTCCATGCATGATGTCTACTTGTATCCTGAATAATAAAACGCTAACAAATGTAACGTAGAAGTCTACCTCTATTTTCTTCCAGTGAGTGTCGTCCAGGTGGTGTGTCGCTGTCCAACTCCAACACTTTATTCAGACTCGTGGTAACCGAGTAACAGGTACTTTATTCAGACTCGTAACCGAGTATCGGGTACTTTATTCAGACTCGCGGTAACCGAGTACCGGGTACTTTATTAAGACTCGTAACCGAGTATCGGGTACTTTATTCAGACTCGTAACCGAGTACTTTATTCAGACTCGTAACCGAGTACCGGGTACTTTCTTCACTCGTGGTAACCGAGTACCGGGTACTTTATTCAGACTCGTGGTAACCGAGTACCGGGTACTTTATTCAGACTCGTGGTAACCGAGTACCGGGTACTTTATTCAGACTCGTGGTAACCGAGTAACAGGTACTTTATTCAGACTCGTAACCGAGTATCGGGTACTTTATTCAGACTCGCGGTAACCGAGTACCGGGTACTTTATTCAGACTCGTAACCGAGTATCGGGTAATTTATTCAGACTCGTAACCGAGTATCGGGTAATTTATTCAGACTCGTGGGAACCGAGTATCGGGGACTTTATTCAGACTCGTAACCGAGTACTGGGGACTTTATTCAGACTCGTTACCGAGTACCGGGTACTTTATTCAGACTCGTGGTAACCGAGTACCGGGTACTTTATTCAGACTCGTGGTAACCGAGTACCGGGGACTTTATTCAGACTCGTAACCGAGTACCGGGTACTTTCTTCAGACTCGTGGTAACCGAGTACCGGGTACTTTATTCAGACTCGTGGTAACCGAGTACCGGGTACTTTGCCCGGAACACAAATGCGATGAACTGGATGAGCTCATCATCAAAGAATCTGTGGTGAAGGAGCGCTTTGTTCTGGGAAACCAGTGAGGACGGTTTAGTTCTTCCTCTTCTGAAGACGAGAGCGTGTAAAACATTAAGGATATATGGAATTAAAAGTTATATCCCACGGTTTCTTTGTCTTCCTGATGTTAATTCCTCCACTTGTATGTAGAGCATTGCATTGTGAGTCTTTTTTTGTATGCACAACAGAGGTTTACGCTCAAATTTCCTTCCTAGATCCGTTTAAGAGGAAGTTTGTGACGGTACGTTGTATTATTACGCAAGGCGGGAAGATTGCAGTTGTGTAATAAAACTGTGCAACACCTTGTAGAAAGGCACAACATACACATGAGTAATAGTGTCTCTGTGTAAACTCGGATGTGAACCATGACATAGTTATATAGTAATGTAATCATGGAACTATCCAGTTATGACAGATTACAGTAAACACACACACTCCTTAGATAACTGGCAAACAAAAGGTGTGTGTGTGTGTGTGTGTGTGATTTCCAAGCATCGATCATCTCTACCGTTGATCTACCCGTCTGAGTTAATCATTCACCTCTTCTTTCTCTTTTCCACCAGCCAGTTCTCTCGTCACATTAAACCCTCGGTGACCAATATTACCATCAACTCACATCATGTCTGTAAAGAATTGA
Source organism: Pseudoliparis swirei (assembly GCF_029220125.1). Lineage (NCBI taxonomy): Eukaryota > Metazoa > Chordata > Actinopteri > Perciformes > Liparidae > Pseudoliparis > Pseudoliparis swirei. The sequence continues at coordinate 1,402,254 of NC_079411.1, read as the reverse complement.
AGACGAGCATCACAATTAACGACAATCTTTTAAAACATTTTAACAATAACTGTGAAATAGTGGTCATTTAAGTAAGATTCATGACTCCACAAAGAGTAAAAAGGTCAGTTAAAGACCATTACTGGAGGCCTGGTGGCTAGCCAAATAAATAATAAACACAAAATTAGAGTTTAATTAATATTTTGTTAACTTTTTGACTGCATTGTCTCACGTCGTTTAACGTCATCTGACCTCTGTTAACGAGGTCAGATTGTGACGCGACTCCGTCAGCTCTCCGTGCTTCTCAACGGTTACCGACCGCCGTCCCGTGACCGCGACGTGATGACGTTTCAATACCTTGACGCAGTCGATGGGGTACATGACGCAGTGCTCCATGATACCGGCCACGGATCCCGCCAGCATGTGAGTCCCGGTGGCGGCTCCTTGAGGCAGTCTTTCGTAGTCTATTTCGGGCTCCGCAGAGGTCGAGTTCTCCGGGGGAGTCAGTCGATGCAACGCCGGGGAAAAGTCCTGCTCCCCGGGCATCCTCGGCGACAGAGACCCGACGAACCCCCCCGTGGCGTCCAGGAGCCGGCCGCCCATCCACCGAAGCTCTGCCCCGGCGGCAGCCCCGGTAACCCGGCTGTCTACGCCCGGTGTGTCCATGGAGGCTCGCCGGGACGCGACACCGTCCGTTCAAGAGGGAGAGGGTGGGGGGGAGGGGGGTTAAAGAAAAATGGACGGCTCCTGCGACCCGATCTTCCCGGTAGTCTCGGCGGGTCGCTGCTACTGCGCTCAGGCAGCTGGAGCGGGTCCGTGAACCGGGAGTCTCGGTGGGTTTGTCAGGAAGTCACGCCAGGAGCGCGAGCTGATTCGACAGCCCGACTGTCAATCACTGCCAGTCCCTCCGATTGGCTGAATCCGGCTTGCAATAAGGCGGGTAAATAAAGTAGGCGGGGCTTCAGCGCCAGTGGGAGCAGAGGTTAACATCGGGAGGTCACGTGTATTTACGGGAAGCGTTTTAAACAGGACGTCCCAAATTGGAATTGGAACTATATATACATATATACATCATTTTGGACTTAATCTGGACGTAATAATAGCCGTTATATGGTACAATTAGATACAATACAATAACATAACATAGACTGTATTGTCCAGAAGGACATTTGGACACACATGGTACTGCTGTTTAAAAAATAAAAAACACACCAAATATAAAGAATGTATTCCAAGTAAATCAAATTGACATTAACGGCTGCAGCAGTTATGAGGACAACTAACTGTGTAAGTTGTTAGCCTTTTGTGAATTTCTCACACTCCCTTTAGATATCAATAACTTGGGGGGTACAAAAGGTTGCACACATGACTTTTGACAACATTTTAAATTTGAATATGGCCTCCAGGTGGAACTGTGCACATTCCTTGGGAAAAAACTATCAAAACAGCAATGAAACAATTACAATAACACATTAAACAATAGAAATGTCCCAGTCTGAGTGTTGAGCGCTTCAAATGTATGTCTCTTTTTGTGTCGCTCAAGATCCTTTCAAACTGATTTAAATATCCCAACTTTTTAATATTATATAGGCTATATATACATATATATCCACGTATATATATATGTTTATTTTTTGATCATTATATACGTATTGATTGATATGTGTGTATACATTATATATATATTTAAATGTATATGTAATTAATATATAAATGTATATTCATTGTAATTGAAAGAAAGTATCAGATGATGACTCTGTGTGTGTTTGATAAATGGTAGTACTACATTATTGTTCTTATTATTTGGATAATACTCTAAAAACCCAAAGATTCTGACGTCCGTATACAAGCAGCTGCAATTACAGAAAAATAAAACAAACACGGATACATAAATATGTAACACACGCCTCCATGCCCCGCCCCCTTTGGGGTTAACGGGAAGTGGGCGTGTCGCGATGTGCTCCAGACCAATAACCGCAGCGGAACCGCCCAGTTACGTTCTATGACGACGTCGTAGCAGCACAAGCCGACCGGAAGTCAGTGGGTTTTTTCGATCACTTCCTCCTCTTCTCCTCCTCCTTCTCGACGTCTTCCTTCTTCTTCTTCCTCTTTGAAGAGGCGCCGTCAGGTGAGTTCATACCGGAGGACGCCAGCATATGGACACGACACGTAACGCGTCGGTAACGGGAGACGAGACACTGTTTTAAGCCGCTTCTTTCTGTCCAGCTGGACAACTGTCCGGTGTAACGGCTAAACAGGCGACCCGGTTAACTGGAGACTTTTCAACGTTGTTGTCGTGGTTACGACGGCCGTTGAACAACAGGCTAGAGAACACGTATTATGACGTGTAGCTGTCCTCGCGAATGCCGCTTGGTTTAATTGTGTGCGACAGTGTCAACCCCTCTAATATACATGATAATATAGACTATACACATTAAATAATACGGCATTCACGAGGACAGCTGCGTGTTCTCGTCCTACTCCCAACAGCTGTCGGTAACGACGACAACGACGGACGCGTTCGGTTCAAAGTCGCCGGTTAACACGGTCGCTTCTTAAACCGTGACACCGGTTTATTCACGCCACAGTTTAATCTTATATAACCGGCGAATAAGACAGTTATCATAAGAGCTGCTTTTAAAAGAGGTGTTAAACAAACACAATGGGACCTGCAGCTGTTGACATGAAACACACCGATATGACACTTCACTGCACAACACCCATATATGTCGTATATCTACGTATCCTGTTCTCCTAAAGTACTCTCCCTTACCTGAGACTATATATCATGTTGTACATTTGTAATAACAAAATGACGTCACCCTGTGGATTTGGCTCTATATGCTCTCGTCTAACTCTTTTCTTTCACTTTTAAATACCCATCTAATTTATTTTGATGTCTCTATATTCATCTGTTCCGCTGCTGCTCACATCTCCCCACTGGGGACCAAGACAAGTTTATCTTCTCTTTATCTCGTGTAGATTAGAGTTGTGAAATCGCCAACGTTGCAGCAGCAACGTCTCTGACTGTAAACCACAAAACAAATGAGCCGTCTGTTTGTTTTTTAATCAACAATTACTAGAATAACCTGTGAGTTGACTGAAACGAGGCCCAGCGATGATCGTTATGCTGCAGTTTATATGATTGTGTTCTTTCGTCCGCGGCCATTGATCTCCCTCTCTTGTTCCCTCTGGTAGAGGACCAGCAACGCCGCTCTGGACGGCGTCCGAATCCGACCGCTGGCGCCATGAGGTGACGTCTGTGACATCTTGAATCATTTCCCCCCCACCGGACACATGGCGAGGTAATAACGCGACGCAGTCATGAACTCGATGTCCTTTTAGCAGGATATTACCCGATTTTTAAACTCCTCCTCCTCCTCCTCAGGATCACCTTCTCCTGCCTGCCGGCCTCCTGGTACTGCAGCGTGACCCTGCTGTCTCTGGGCTGCGCTCCTCGTCAGCGCCTCCTGCTGCTCCTCTTCCTCACCTCCGTCATCCTCCTCCTGGGAACCTACCAGAAGCAGCTGTGGGGGGCGGGGCCGCGGCGGCCGGGGTCAAGGGTCAACAAGTGAGAGCTCGACGTTTTCAGGGCGTTACGGCCAACATGTTAAATATTAAATATTGTGTAATAATGGATAACGGAAAAACAACCACAGCTGAATACTTAATATTTTAAACAGTTTGTGTGGAAAAAAACTGTCTGAGACCAAAATATTGCTCCTCAAAAATATGAATGAATCTTTTAAGAAGCATTCCAAATTAATACAATTTAAAACATTCCATATTATTAACATTTAAAAATATTACATTTTAATACAATTTAAATACATTCTATTTTAATACAATAAAAAGTTATTCCATATTAATACAATTTTAAGACAATTAAATAAATATACCATATTAAAACAATTTAGAAAATATTCCATTTTAATAAAATTTAAAAACATTCCATATTAATACAATTTAAATATATTCCATATCAATACAATTTTAATCCAATTAAATAAATATTCAATTTTAAAACAATTTAGAAAATATTCCATATTAATACAACTTAAAAATATTCCATATTAATACAATTTTAATACAATTTTAAAAAATCCATATATTCCAAATTAATAAAGAATATTCCATGTTAATGCATTACATCGTGGACGTGGAGCTTCAGGAGAGGCGTTATCTCGACTGTTTGTCGAGGCGGCTCAACGTGACCTGGACGCCCTCCTGTGGGACCGAGCCCAGGTGCTGCCGCCCAGCGACACAGACCCGGTCGTCCTCACGCTCCTCCTCCTCCTCCTCCTCCTCCAGGTACCTCTCCATGGCCGAGTCCATGGAGGTGACGGACGTGTCGGACCCGGCCCTGAACTACGGCATCGTGGTGGACTGCGGCAGCAGCGGCTCCCGGGTCTTCGTGTACTACTGGCCCCCCCACAACGGGAACCCCCACACGCTGCTGGACATCCGGCAGATGAGGGACCGCGACCGCATGCCGGTCGTCAAGAAGATCAAACCCGGTGAGGGGGAGGGGCTTATCTCTGAGGTGAGGCGGGTCCTCTGGGCCCTGAGACAGAACCTGCAGGCTTCTCTTTTAAAAAAAAAATCTATCGACGCAAAAGAAGGAAAGAAAAGGAATCATCGAGGAAGCGATCGTTTGGTAACCATAGAAACGGGCGTGTCGGCGCTGAAGCTGTCGCATGTCTTCCTGTAATTATAAACGTTAATCATTATTATGATAATTAATCATTATTATGATAATTAATCATTATGAGCCGATGAGGACAAACATGGGTTAGTCTTTTACATCTCTCTTTCTGTCTGTCCCTCTCCTCCCTCTCTCCCCTTATCTCTCTCCCCCTCCCCCTTATCTCTCTCTCTCCCCCCCCTTATCTCTCTCTCTCCCCCCCTTATCTCTCTCTCTCTCCCCTTATCTCTCTCCCTCCCCCCTTATCTCTCTCTCCCCTTATCTCTCTCTCTCCCCTTATCTCTCTCTCCCCTTATCTCTCTCTCTCTCCCCTTATCTCTCTCTCTCCCCTTATCTCTCTCTCCCTTATCTCTCTCTCCCTTATCTCTCTCTCCTCCCCTTATCTCTCTCTCCTCTCCCTCTATCTCTCTCTCCCCCTTATCTCTCCCTCTCCCCTTATCTCTCTCTCCCCTTATCTCTCCCCCTTATCTCTCTCTCCCCTTATCTCTCTCCCCTTATCTCTCTCCCCTTATCTCTCTCCCCTCCCCTTATCTCTCTCCCCCTCCCCCCCTCTACCTCTCTCCCCTCGCGGCTGCTGCCGGAGAGGTGAGGGAGGACGAGCATCCCTCCATCATCCCTCCATCAGCCCTCATCATCCCTTCATCATCCCTCCATCATCCCTCAATCATCCCTCCATCATCCCTCATCATCCCTCCATCAGCCCTCCATCAGCCCTCATCATCCCTCATCATCCCTCCATCATCCCTCATCATCCCTCCATCATCCCTCCTTTAATCGCCTTTCCCGTCTCTCCAGCCAGCAGGCGGCCATCTTGGAGGACCTGGTCGCCGACGTTCCCCTGGAGTTCGACTTCCTGTTCTCCAGCTCGCACGCCGAGGTCATCTCCGGGAAGCAGGAAGGTGAGGCGGCTCCACGCCGGACTCTTCATGACCCTCAACGACCCGTTCTGACCGCTTCCTGTCTCCCGTCTCCACCCCGAAGGCGTGTACGCGTGGATCGGCATCAACTTCGTGCTGGGCCGCTTCGATCACGCCGACGAAGGTGAGATGTCTGCGCCGTCCCTTTAAGGAGACGTTTTCTGAAACGTACGCTTAATTAATAATAATAAAACACTTTTCATTCCCCCTTCGTGCGTTCTCAGAGGACGCGACAGTCGAGGTGACGACGGGGTCCCAGAGCCAGCGGCCGATGAGCCGGCGGCGCACGGTGGGCATCATGGATATGGGCGGAGCCTCCCTGCAGATCGCCTACGAGGTGCCGAGCGCCATCACCTTCAGCTCGCCGCAGGAAGTACGATCGACCGCTCAGAGTTGCCGTGAGCGACGAGGGCCGGATTGTTTTACTGGTTTTGATGCAACGTGACGGAATTATTTACAAAGAGCCTGCGAGACGAGGCTGAGGGCGCAAACGCCCCGAGCAGGAGGCGCGGGTTCTCCTTCCAGCTGCTCGTTGAGCGTTTGCTTCTTTGTGGTTTTCAGGAGGAGGCGGGGAAGAGCGTGCTGGCGGAGTTCAACCTGGGCTGCGGCGTGGAGCACGCGCAGCACGTCTACCGCGTCTACGTCGCCACGTTCCTCGGCTTCGGGGGCAACATGGCGCGGCGGCGCTACGAGGACCAGCTGCTCAACGGCACGCTGGCAAAGAACAGGTTGAGCGCACGGACCGTAGGATTTAAGATTTAATCCGTCATGCAGATTTACACACGAAGCGTAGACTTCTATACAACCAGTCGCCCCCTGGTGGTCAGTGGAGAGAATGCAGCTTTAAGACCCTTTCTCCCGTGTCTCCAGGTTTCTCACCGCGCAGACCGGCCTCACTGAGGTCCAGCCGTACCTGGATCCGTGTCTGCCGGTCGGCCTGTCGGACACGGTCGTCGGGGACAACCACACGGTGTACCTGAGGGGTCAGGGCGACTGGGCTCGGTGTCGGGCGGCCGTGCGACCTTTCCTCGGCCTCCACAACGGCACCATGTCCCCGGGCGGCGTCTACCAGGTACGGCGGTCGCCTTCACGTTGAAGCCACACAGAGGAAAATGACTTTTGACTCCATTATTATTTCATTTTATTTATAATAAATACAAAATAATAATTGACATTTTAATTGTAATTTTTTAAATCATATTTATTTGATCAAATTTATTTATTTTATTAATTTAGTTTAAATTTACATGTATTTTAATCTATATTTATTTAATTTACATTTATTTAATTTAAATTGATTTTATTTACATGCATTTTTATTTAGGCTCCCATCAATTTCAGCAACAGTGAGTTCTACGGGTTCTCCGAGTTCTTCTACTGCACGGAGGACGTTCTGCGGCTGGGGGGTCCGTACGACAGCCTCAAGTACTCCAGAGCCGCCACGGTATTTATCCAGATATATATATATATATATATATACACACAGCTCTAACAAAGCGAAGCGGGTCTAAGTGAGTCGTGTTTCAGGACTTCTGCCTCACCAAGTGGTCGATCCTGAAGCGACGCCTGGACAACAAGTTGTTCTCCAAGCAGGCCGACGTCAGCCGACTCAAGTGAGTTCACCTTCGTCTCTCGACGCGTTTCACACGGGGATTCATGGAAAACCAGGAAAAGTCACGGCATTTGAAATCGGTTATTTCCAGGCCTGGAAAAGTCCTCGTAAAAATAATTAAATCCCCCAAAAGTCACAGAAATTGATTATCTTCATACTTTCATTAACACAGTTTTATTTAAAAGAATAAACATTTATTTAACATACATTATTTATTCTTTTGAATCAAACTATTGTCTCTCATTCATTCGTGTCATTTAAGGTTTATATTCATTTAGACTCACAAAAGGTTTAAGTCCTGTAAACCCATTGGTCGACATAACACGACATGTGACATCATCATCTCTGCAGATAGGAAGCAGACACAATATTCTATAAATATTGTTTATATATTATATATATAGCCGTATTACGTCAGAGCTCATTCAGTCACAGTATTTATTTGTAAAGGTTTCGTGTCATTTAGTCCCAGACTGCAGGGAGCAGCTTCTCCACCAGGTGGAGCTGCTGAGCCGGATTAAAACAGTTCGATTGTTTGATTTAAAATAGATGATTATATTTATATATATACTACAAAACAATGTAAGTGTTATGTCTCGTTGATTTCTTTAATGTTTTAGGTTTAAAATATATCTCCCCACCTTCTCTCCCTCTCTCTCTCCCCCTCCCCCCCCTCTCTGTATCTCTCTATCTCTCCTTCTCCCCCCCCCTCAGGTTCCAGTGCTTCAAGTCCTCCTGGATGTTTGAGGTACTGCACTCTGGCTTCCGGTTCCCGGCCGACTTCCCCAACCTGAAGACGGCCCAGCTGGTCTACGACAAGGAGGTCCAGTGGACTCTGGGCGCCATCCTGTTCAAGACCCGGTTCCTGCCGCTGCGGGACCTGCAGCAGGAGACGCTGAGGCCGAGCCGGCCCGGCTGGCTGCGCTCCTCCTTCCTCTACAACCACCACCTGCTGTCGCTCTGCATCCTGGTGGTGGCGCTCGCCATCCTGCTCTACATCCTGCGCCTCCGGAGGATCCACCAGCGGGAGAGCCGGCAGGCCGAGACCCTGAGCCTGCTCTGGGCCGAGGAGGGGGAGGCGCTGCTGTCCTGAGGGGGAGGAGTCGCATACCTGGGGGAGGAGTCTCATACCTGGGGGAGGAGTCAGACACCTCGGGGAGGAGTCAGACACCTGGGGATGTCTTTAATGGCGCCGACAGGCAGCCGAGATTTAATGAGCCCGGAAAACTCACCTCGTCATGACGCGGCTGAGCCAGCAGGGGGCGGGCTTCTGTCTTCAACGGGTTCATGAGGACAGGAACAAGAACTGTTGATAAGACCTGAGAAAGGAAGTACACAGACTGAGGACGACGTTCAGGTGCGTGTGTGCGTGTGTGTGTGTGTGTGTGTGTGTGTGTACATGTTGGTTTTCCACATGACATCATGTTGGTTAATTAAATGTTAAATTTAGAACTCGTCTTAAAGCTCTCAGGCTATAAATGGTGTTCAGGCGACTTTGTTTATTTATTTTTAACTCCAGTTGAACGCCTCTCAGATTGTGTTCTCTGGTCCCTGAACGCTTCTCAGATTGTGTTCTCTGGTCCCTGAACGCCTCTCAGAGCATGTTCCCTGGTCCCTGAACGCCTCTCAGATCATGTTCCCTGGTCCCTGAACGCCTCTCAGATCATGTTCCCTGGTCCCTGAACGCCTCTCAGATGTTATCGGAGGGGAAGCTCTGCTCGGTGTCTGGATGAGGCGCTGAGCGGACGAAGGGCCGCGGGCCCGAATCCTAACGGACTCATGACGCAATAATGAAAAGAAAGAAGGAAACCGGCCAAAATGGAGGCGTTGCCATAGAGACGAGATCTGAGCGCGTCCGAAACAGAACGACTTCAAAGACTTTTATTTTTATGGGGAAATAAGCCACAAAAACAAAGTGTGTGTGTGACTGGTGTCTGAATCTTCGAGACGCACACTTCCTGTTTCTGTTCCCACTCACCAGTCGGTGACCTTTGACCTCTTCATTCACCTGGTGTGAGCCGGGCGTCGTGCAATGTTCCACAGGAAGTCACTGAAGGGGACGGTTTCTATGTCCTTTGTTTACACTCAGGAACCTTTTTGTTGTTTTGTAAACAACATTCCAATAAAGATCCTTTTGTAATAAAGAGACGTGACTTCATCTCTATTCATAGAACATTTAGAAGAAAAGAGAAAATAATTATCAGTAAAAGAAAAAAGTGTTTGGAGCTATTTATCGTAATAAAATACTTTTTAATATTTAAAGTAAAAAATAATAGAAAATATATGTATATCTATAAATGTGTATATTTATATATATTTAGAGCGTCATGAAGACACCACTGCAGTGACGGTGTGCGGCCAGCAGGCGGCGCTGTGCAGCATTCAAAGAGCAAAGACGTTTCTTATTTTAAAAATATACTTTTAATACAACAGCTGCATATAAATATTAAAATATACATTATACAGGTGTACAGTACTCACACAACACACAATGTTAGGCTTCTATTCTTACGGCACTTCTTGTATTTAAAAAAAACATTTTTTGTATTTTTTTATTAACTATTTTCCCTTAAAGGTAACTTACTGACTTGCACAACAGACGCGTCGCCGCGTTCGGCTGCACGTCACGTGGCGCCGTGGAATGTTAGCTCTTCTCTGTCCTCTTGCTTTCCCAGCATGCAACACGGTTTCCGGCGGCGGAGTGGGACGATGCTCCGAAACCAACGCCGGCGAAACCGCCTCGATGTGGAGCGGCAGGTCTACGCGAGACACCCAGGAGGAGGTTCAGGAGACGCAGGGGGAGGGGCTTCAAGATGCAGGCTCCTCCCCCTTCGTAGCTGTCAGCGTGTGACGGAGGAGGAGGAGGGGATTAAGAGGCCGCGGATAAACTCTCCCTCGGCCTCTGGAGGACCGTCGCCTTTGAAACCGCCCCCCCCCCCCCCCCCCCCGGAGGTCAGCGGCGTCCCACCAGTGTCGACTTACTGACGGCGGCGGCGAGGGATCAGAGGAGGCCTCCGTCTCCACAACACTACTTCTCCTCTCCACTCGACGTTGTGGTTTTGTTTTTGTTTGTTTGTTGTTGTGACTATTCTTAGACCTTGGATAACTTTACCCGAGCGTACCACTAGGGGGCAGCATGGAGGGATGTACCACTAGAGGGCAGCATGGAGGGATGTACCACTAGGGGGCAGCATGGAGGGATGTACCACTAGGGGGCAGCATGGAGGGATGTACCGTGCCACTAGGGGGCAGCATGGAGGGATGTACCACTAGGGGGCAGCATGGAGGGATGTACCACTAGGGGGCAGCATGGAGGGATGTGCCACTAGGGGGCAGCATGGAGGGATGTGCCACTAGGGGGCAGCATGGAGGGATGAGCCACTAGGGGGCAGCATGGAGGGATGTACCACTAGGGGGCAGCATGGAGGGATGTGCCACTAGGGGGCAGCATGGAGGGATGTGCCACTAGGGGGCAGCATGGAGGGATGAGCCACTAGGGGGCAGCATGGAGGGATGTACCACTAGGGGGCAGCATGGAGGGATGTGCCACTAGGGGGCAGCATGGAGGGATGTACCACTAGGGGGCAGCATGGAGGGATGTACCACTAGGGGGCAGCATGGAGGGATGTGCCACTAGAGGGCAGCATGGAGGGATGTGCCACTAGGGGGCAGCATGGAGGGATGTACCACTAGGGGGCAGCATGGAGGGATGTGCCACTAGGGGGCAGCATGGAGGATGTGCCACTAGGGGGCAGCATGGAGGGATGTACCACTAGGGGGCAGCATGGAGGGATGTACCACTAGGGGGCAGCATGGAGGGATGTACCACTAGAGGGCAGCATGGAGGGATGTGCCACTAGGGGGCAGCATGGAGGGATGTGCCACTAGAGGGCAGCATGGAGGGATGTGCCACTAGGGGGCAGCATGGAGGGATGTACCACTAGGGGGCAGCATGGAGGGGTGTGCCTCGAGGCAGGAAGCTGTGACTAACGGTCAAGAGGGGAAGTCCCGCCTCTTATTTAAAATAAAAACGGTTGAATTGCTTCGTGAACTAATAAACGTGACGAGTTAACATCGTATTTATGTTTGAGTCTCAGTTTACGATGAAACTGTCGACAAGAGGAAAGAAACATCGTGAGAGGAGAGCTGTGAGTCACAGGAAGCTCCGCCCTGAAACCGCAGGAAACCGTCATGAAAAACACACAAGAGGGGGGGGGGGTCAGCTGAGGAGGAGGGGGGGGGGGTCATGTCCAGGGTTCATCTGGAAAGGAACATATTTTGGTGGCGTCTTCTCTTTTGGCTGAATGAGACCCGACAGGCGGCCGTTTCTTTCTTCTTCTTCTTGTTCTTCTTCTTCTTCTTCTTCGAGCGTCCGGTCCCCGGTTCTCTGAGGCACTTCAGAAAAGGCGTCAATATGCAAACAAACGTCGTTTCCCAGCAGAACGCGGCGCTGGTTCTTCTTTTCGCCACACACCTGGACCTCAAGGTGCTCTTCTTCCTCCTCTTCCTCCTCTTCCTCCTCTTCCTCTTTCTCCACAGTGCAATTCAAAAAGGTCCTCGACTGATTATTTTAACGTCCGACTACATTTAGAGACCGGGGACGGTCGGTCTGCAGCCTCAGCCCAGACAACAGAAGGCAGATTATTATGAAAAAAAACCAACGAAAATCTGGCGGGCGACGCCCACTTTGTCGTTAACAAACAACAGAATCATCTTAAAAAAACACAAACAATACAACAAAAAACAAATCTTATTTGCTTTCTACATCTAGTGTTTGTTTGTTCTCGAGTTGTCGTTGCTCAGGGGGCGGGGCTCGAGAGGGGGCGGGGCATTGAGACCACGCCCCCTTTGTGGGTCAAGAGGAGCGGCAGGCTGGGACCACACGGTCCACGACAGTAGTGCTTTAATCTGGCTGAATAGGACGACGCCCACTTTACGGACAACAATCAACAAAACATGCCCCCCCCCCACCCCCCCCACACACACACACAAACTAAACGGTGCATGGTGATTGGTCGGCAGTGAGCGCTCTGGGGTCGGATGCTTGTTCAGCAGCTTCTTTGGTCGGTTTGAACTAAGGTGCAGTTTATTTAGTTTCTTATACTTTGCTGCTATTATTTTAACAAAGTGTTAGAGAATGGAGGGGTGTGTGTGTGGGGGGGGGGGGGTAAAGCTCGATGGACTTTTCCCACACAACAAATGCGTCGTTGTTTCCTCAACAGCTGGAGGTGTTGCATCATCCTGATGCAATCTGAATGGAATGCAGCCAGGACAATATATATATATATATATATATATATATATATACAGGACTGTCTCAGAAAATTGTGATAAAGTTCTTTATTTTCTGTAATGCAATTAAAAAAACAAAAATGTCATGCATTCTGGATTCATTACAAATCAACTGAAATATTGCAAGCCTTTTATTCTTTTAATATTGCTGATTATGGCTTACAGCTTAAGAAAACTCTAAAATCCTATCTCATAAAATTTGAATATTTCCTCAAACCAAGTAAAAAAAAAGATTTATAACAGCAAAACAAAATCAAACATTTGAAAATGTGTTTCCAGGTGTTTCGAGTTAATTAGACGATTCAAGTGATTTGTTTAATACCCTACTAGTATACTTTTTCATGATATTCTAATATTTAGAGATAGGATATTTGAGTTTTCTTAAGCTGTAAGCCATAATCAGCAATATTAAAAGAATAAAAGGCTTGCAATATTTCAGTTGATTTGTAATGAATCCAGAATGCATGACATTTTTGTTTTTTTAATTGCATTACAGAAAATAAAGAACTTTATCACAATATTCTAATTTTCTGAGACAGTCCTGTATATATATAAACATCTAAATATATATTTTTATGTTTATATATATATAAATATATATATATAAACATCTAAATATATATATATTTAGATGTTTATATGTTTAAATATATATATACATATATATTTATATGTTTATATGTATATATATACACATATATTTATATATATATATAAACATAAAAATATATATTTATGTTTATATACATAAACATATAAATATATATATGTGCTTCATATATATATTTATAAATATATATATATATATTGATGTCTATATATAGATATATAAATATAGACATATATTCATATATAAATATATTTATATGTCTAAATATATATATATATGAAGCACACACACTTCTTTTCCTCTTGTAGGCCTGCGCTCCTCCCACTTCCTTATTTTAGCCCCTGACCCCCCTCACTACCCCCCCTCCCCCCCACACACACACACACACACACACCTGCCGACAGCTCCCACCATCTACAAAACAGTGCAATGTCTATTCATAGGCACACTGGGAACATCACAGAGGGAGAGGACACGCTACGCTCATACAGTATGTACACACACACACACACACACACACACAGACGTCAGCAGCAGCTCTGGCCTGGTTGTGGTGCAGCTGGAGATGACCAGGAGCAGGGTGGCAATTTACTCCCATTTTGTTTAGGTTCCTCCTCCTCCTCCTCCTCCTCCTCCTCCTCCTCTTTGCTCATGAGGGTGGAGGCGGTCAGGGTGCTTGGTCTGTCTGGGATGGGGGGGGGGTGTGTCAGAGGGGGTTTATCCCGTCGCCTCATCGCCTCCCTGCGGGGTCTCTTTCCTCTGGTTCTGGTTCTGGTTCTGGCCTCCCGCGCTGGCCGCCAAAATCCTCTGCACAAAGTCTTTGGTCCGCCCGGCGACTAGAGGACCTGCAGTTGTCATGGAAACAAATTGAGACGGCGTGGCGGTGGATCAGGGCGGAGGCGGCGTGTTCTCCCTCCTCGTTCCTCACCGCTGGACTCCCTCAGGATGTCCTCCAGGCGGCGGGTCATCCCCCTCTCCTCCTCCTCCTCCTCCTCCTCCTCCTCGCTGCTCTCCACCCTCAGCCGGATCACCTCCTTGATCCTCAGCAGAGCTCCCAACAGGCTCTCTAGGAGAACACAGACATCAGTGATATGTCCTTAAACTCTCGTAAACTGAGCTGCAGTGACGGCTTCCTTCATCTGGGATTAGACATTTATTTAAATTGGATTATTTGTAACGGACAAACACAAAATAATCTCATCGTCAACGTGAAGAGAAGAACTGAAGAACTCTTCATAAATAACCAGGAAGCAGGGGACGCTTTAGGGGCGGGGCTACAAGGTGATTGACAGGTCCCTTTGTTACCCAACAGGAGAGCAGTGAGACAGAGAAGTGGGCGGAGTCTATTTAGGCGATGAAAGTGAAACAGACCCCCCCCCCCCCCCCGTGGGAGTCATGTGACCGGACAGCGCCCAGACACCAATCCTGTCGCCGTCGCAACTGTCCTGTCAACTTCGTCTGGTGCAGGAGAAGGAGGAGGAGCAGGAGGAGGAGCAGAAGGAGGAGGAAGAGGAGCAGAAGGAGGAGGAAGAGCAGGAAGAGGAGCAGAAGGAGGAGGAGAAGGAGAAGGAGCAGCAGGAAGAGGAGGAGGAGCAGAATCGATGACTGTTGACGTGGCCGGGATCCAGGGGGGAGTAAGAGTATACTCAGAATACTACATTGTATCACTGGATTATTATCAATGACAGGACTAAACCTGAGGGGGGGGTGACTTCTATACCACCAGAGGAGCCCCCTAGTGGTCAGGAGAGAGACTGCAGCTTTAACACATGAAGCAGACTTCTATACAACCAGAGGAGTCGGCCGGTTCCTCACCGTACTCCTGGTTCAGCCCCCACAGCTTGATCTTGTTGGCTTCGTGCTGAGCTTTCTTCTTCAGGCGGCAGGCCCTGCAGAGGGAAACGGGTTACATGGCGTGAGGTTTCCTCCTCTTGGCGGCCGCGAGTCGGCCAAAGGAAAACTTCAGGAAACCAGACACTCCTCCTCCTCCTCCTCTTCCTCCTCCTCCTCCTCGCCGCAGCCCCCCGATGGCCTGAGGAGGATGTGGACGACCGTACGACGATTACGCCGTTCCAACTGAAACCACATGTTTTTTAAATTTGTAGTTGTGTTTCCCTACGTTCCCACAAGCCCCTAAACACACCATCGACACGAGAGGGAAGTGGAAACCCAGGAGAACGCAGGCTGGTCGCGGCGAGCGCTGCCCTCAGGTTAATGAGGCCCAGCGGCTCGTCTGGCAGGAGCAGGACTCACCAGAGGAAAAGCCTCTGGGCCGTGGAAGGGTTTGGTGAGGATCGTCTTCTAAGCAACCGCAAGATGAGATCTCATTGGCTCACCCCATACTGAGTGAGTGTGAGACTAAGTGTGAGTGAGTCTGTGTGTGAGTGTGTAAGTGTGAGTGTGTGTGAGTGAGAGTGTGTGTGTGAGTGTGTAAGTGTGAGTGAGAGTGTGTGTGTGAGTGTGTAAATGTGAGTGAGAGTATGTGTGTAAGTGTGTGTTGTTATGTTGTGTGTGTCTCTTCTTAACTGCCTGGCAATAACGTGCCCCCCCCCCCCTGTAGAGATGAACTTATGACCCTCCTCTTCTCATCCGCCTCCTCAATCCTGCCCTGATTTCCTCCTTCCTTTCCTCCTTCCTTTCCTCCTGCCTCCTTCATCTTTCCTTCAAACACATTTAACCTAAAAGGTGGCGGCCGGCTGTGAAACCTCGTGGCCTACATCTGAAAGAGAAACAAACTTCTTCTTCAGACCTTCTTCCATCGAGTGATATCTGTGCGTTCCCCAGAGATCAGACGGTTTCTCTCATAGCGTTCTTCTCTCCAGAAGGTCAACGACTCGAGGCGACCGCGAAGGCTCAAAGGCTGCGGACACGCTGCCGGGATTCAAACCATCGACGTGGGCGTCGGGTACCTGGAGGCCAGCTTGTTCTTCTCCTTGCGGGACCGGGCCCGGGCCACGGCGGGCAGGTCGTTGACCGGGCCCATGCCGTCGATGGCGGCGTTGAGCTTCTGCAGCTGCTCCCCGATGTTGTGAAGCTTCTGGGGGTTCGGGGTCAGGTCGCTGGCGTCCGTCTTGCGAGCTTTACGGCGCCCTTTTTTACCTGGACGGGGAAAAAAGGACAAAAGAGTTAATTCAACAGCCACAAAACCTGCATTCTATCTGCCGACCACCAGGGGGCTCCTCTGGTTGTATAGAAGTCTATGCTTCATGTGCTAGAGCGGCATTCTCTCTCCTGACCACCAGGGGGCGACTCCTCTGGTTGTATATAAGTCTATGCTTCATGTGTTAAAGCTGCATTCTCTCTCCTGACCACCAGGGGGCGACTCCTCTGGTTGTATAGAAGTCTATGCTTCATGTGTTAAAGCTGCATTCTCTCTCCTGACCACCAGGGGGCTCCTCTGGTTGTATAGAAGTCTATATAGTGACTCTACTTCTCTTGATGTATTCCCTCAGTAAACATTGTAAACATGAGTTTATGTCTCAGTCTCTAGTTTCAAGTCTTCTTCTATACAGCATGATGTCATCATTTATACTTCATGGTCATTTGGAGCAGCGTAAGCTTTAGGGGCGGGGCTTACTGTGATTGACAGGTCTCTGCCACAGTTAGCTCCGCCCTCTGGTGTCACTTCTGGTTGCAAAAGTAAACCAAGATGGCGACTACGTTCACTTCTATTTCCTGACATTTCTACCCGTGCATTCGGATTGTAACAGTTTTTAGAAGTAGTTGTTTACATATATATATATATATATATATACTAGAACAATTCTAAATCTAATCCCTGCTCCGGTCTGACATGTTGGATGTAGGGCAGACGCCTGAGGGTCCAGATTTAAATAAATGGGACACGCTGCGGCTCTTTCTTCCAGCCTCGCTGTGATTGGCTCCTCGGTCTGCGGCGTGCCCTCACCCTCCCGGCGGTACAGCGTGCTGGGCAGCGTGCTGGAGCTCCAGGACAGCGACCAGTGGACGTCTCCGCCCAGCTTCTTCTTGGCGGCCGACGCCCGGGCGCGCCGGTACTCCCAGAAGCAGCGGCGCTTCGCCGGGCGCTCGCCGGGCGGCCGCGCCGGCTCAGGCTCCGCCTCTGAGGGGAACGGAGCGATGAGGAGGAGGAATGTGGCTCGACGATCGGAGACACATATACAGAAGAGCGTCAATTAATAAAGTATGGTAAACAAGCGCGTTACCACGGCGTGTTGAACATCAATGTTCACGACTCAAGGATCAGAGGAACGGAACACACGGCGCTCAGCTTGAGACCATGTGACCACAAATACACACACACACACACACACACACACACACACTCTGCCACAACAATGAGAAGCGACAACGACGTCTCGCAACGAGAGAACTGAGATGTGTTTACCCAACGCCGGCTGAAGGAGGGGAGAGGAGGGGGGGAGAGGAGGAGAGGTAGAGAGAGGGAGAGACTGAGAGGGGGTGAGAGAGGAGGAGGAGAGGAGGAGATGCTCATCTGAAGTGAAGCCGGTCCAACACGCGTGTGTTTTCTAACACGCGTGTTGTCTCTCCTCCGACATTAAAAACGTTCAAGAAGCCGACGACATCTTTGAGAATCACTTCATTAAAAGGGATTAATTATCATATTATTATCATCAAATGTTCCGACTTTCTTCTTCCGACATTTCCCACAATGAGCGCCAGCTGGCCGGAGTGTTTACTTTCTGAAGCTGCTTCTCCAGGATGTTTCGTATGTTTCGTATGTTACATAATCTGAACTGACTTCCAGAGCCGGTTCCAACATGTTGACAACAGGCTCCGCCCCCTGCAGATGGCGTTTGAATCAACACGCGGTGAAGCCGTCGGTTTCCTGTCTGGGAATCAAACCCCCGACCGGGACTCACCACATTCGGTCTCCGAGGAGCTGGAGAGCTCCGCCTCCGCCGCCGTCTCCTCCGCTTCATCGTCCTCTTCTTCTTCGTACTCCTCCTCTTCCTCCTCCTCTTCCCCCCCCTCCCCCTCCTCCTCCTCCTCTAGTTCAGTCTTGGCTTGGCTCTCCTCCTCCTCCCGCGCCTCCTCCTCCCTCTGGGAGGTGTGGGCGGGCCCCGCCTCCTCCTCCCCCTGGCTCAGGGAGTAGTTGTGCTCCTCGCTGCAGTGCTCCAACGCCAAACCCGCCGCCGCCGCCGCCTCCTCCTCCTCCTCCTCCTGCGCCACCTGATACACCTCCACCGTGCGCCCCCTCGCCACGCCCCCATCCTGTCCGACTGCTTCCGCTCTATTCGCGGCGGCGCCCAGCGCCCTCTCTGCAGGTGCCGCCGCGTGCCTGATGCCGCGCCTCCTCCCCTCCTCCTCCTCCTCCTCCCGGCTCCGCCCCCAGCGGCCCATGAGGACGGCCTCCTCCGAGCCGGCCAGCAGCTCGCCGCCCACGCCGAGGCCCAGCCGGGTGTAGCGGGCCATCTCGTCCAGCGCCGACACGTCCCAGCGCTCCGGGTGCAGGTCCTCGCCGAGGCCGCCGTCGTCCACCAGGTCGCTTAGCAACTCAAAGGGCCGTTTCCTAGGCGACGCCGGGGAGCCCAGCATGAGGAGCACGCTCTAAAAAAAGGGAAACAGAGACGTCCTTAAATCATCGCGTGACCTTCAGGGCGACTCACGAGACGTTTGATTTATACGAGCACACAGACGGCGGCTTCGAGATTACATCTTCAAGTTTACATCTTCAAGTTTATATCTCTAAGTTTACATCTTCAAGTTTACATCTTTTAGTTTACATCATTAAGTTTACATCTTCGAGTTTACATCTTCAAGTTTACATCTTTAAGTTTACATCTTCAAGTTTACATCTTACAAGTTTACATCTTCAAGTTTACATCTTCAAGTTTACATCTTACATCTTTAAGTTTACATCTTCAAGTTTACGTCTTTAAGTTTACATCTTTAAGTTTACATCTTTAAGTTTACATCTTACATCTTACAAGTTTACATTTTCAAGTTTACATCTTTAAATTTACATCTTCAAGTTTACATCTTTTAGTTTACATCATTAAGTTTACATCTTCAAGTTCACATCTTCAAGTTCACGTCTTTAAGTTTAAGTCTTTAAGTTTACGTCTTTAAGTTTACGTCTTTAAGTTTACATCTTTAAGTTTACGTCTTTAAGTTTACGTCTTTAAGTTTACATCTTTAAGTTTACGTCTTTAAGTTTACGTCTTTAAGTTTACGTCTAAGTTTACGTCTTTAAGTTTACATCTTTAAGTTTACATGTCGGGGGACATGACAGAATATGAAGGTCATGTGACGGTGACCTCTTCAGAACGAGGATCTGTGAAGGACCAATCAATCGCCTTTAAAAGTTGAACTACCAGATGCACTCTTTCTGTTCTGGCCTTTCACAATAAAAGCCCTGGACGTATTTGCTGCGTTGGAACTCAATAACATACCCCACTTATCAGCAGTCCACATCAGATGGACGGAGTTTGTGTGTGTGTGTGTGTGTGTGTGAAGGTCAACACATTCTAAATATAGCGTTCCCTTGTTGGAAGACGTTAGCGGCCAGACGTAGCGGCCTTGCCTTTAACTTCCACTCTCACTGATCTTGTTTTAGCTCTCGGAGAGAAAACAATAAACTAAATAGACTAAAACCCAAACGTGGCCTCCTGGCCCGGTGAGCCCTCAGGTTCTCGTGCCGGCTGATGCCACACCAGATTACTGAGGTGCAGCCGTCTGGTAGAGACCTGAATGCAGCTCGGTTTGGAGTCCCGAGGCCTTTAATGCATGTGTAAAAAAGTTATAAATATCTCTGTAAAAGCAAAAGTTGAGGTTGCTTCTGCAGGTGTTGACATTCATTTTTCTCTTCATGCATACATAAAATACATGTTTATATCATCTTTACGCCACGTTTAACAACTTTAACTCATCTTGTTTTGTGTTTTTTTTGCGGTGTCTAAAATACGTCCACAGCAGTAAATTCAAAGCACGATTAACGACGGACAATTTGCTTTTAAATGTCTTAGAAACAGGAAAAAAATCGTAATTCGAGTAAATATTTTGCAGCAAAATCATTCAAACCTTTTGTTTCTCTATCATGTTTTTAATACTCGACCATTTATTCACAGGGTTTGCATAAAGACTATAAATTAGTTTACTAATACGAGATCGTTACGATCACTCTGTTGGTTTTATAACGCTCCGATTCCTCGTCGTTCCTTTAGTTTGGCGCCCCCTGGTGTCTCGGAGAATAATGCCAACGCTCCACAGCGAGTCGCGTGGCTCACCTGGTCGTACTCGGTCCTGCCCCCTTGTGGCGACATGGCCAGCGGGTAGGGGCTCAGCAGACCCCGGTGGCCCCCGTAGGCCTCGCCAAACGCAGGCTCCATCCCACTCATACCCGGCTGTGAGAGAGGGAGAGCGAGAGAGAGAGAGGGAGGGAGACGCAGTGAGAACCAGAAGGAGGTCCAACGTGGAGCCGTGAGGAGCTGCTGCTTTACCTGAGGCATGCCCGAGGCAGGTGGGTGTCAGGTCACGGCGTCGGCTCAAGAGAGTTCTGCTGCAGGAAAACAACAACAACAACAAACAACAACACATTAACAGAGTACAGATCTGAGAGGAAAAGAATAACTTGTGACAAGAGGAGGAGGAGGACGAGGAGAAAGAGGAGGAGGAAGAAGAGGAGGGGGAGGAGGAGGAAGAGGAAGAGAAGAAAGAGAAGGAGGAAGAGGCAGAGGAGGAAAGGGAAAATGAGGGGGAAAGGAGGGAGAAGAGAAGAAGGAAGAGGAGAAGGAAGAGGCAGAGGAGGAAAGGGAAAAGGAGGGGGAAAGGAGGGAGAAGAGAAGGAGAAGGAAGAGGCAGAGGAGGAAAGGGAAAAGGAGGGGGAAAGGAGGGAGAAGAGAAGGAGGAAGAGGAGAAGGAAGAAGAGGAGGTGGAGAAGGAGGAAGAGGTGAAGGAAGAGGCAGAGGAAAGGGAAAAGAAGGGGGAAGAGGAGGAGGATGTATTTTTACCGAAGGTTGAGAGTTGAGAGGGTCAAAAGGGGCGGGGCTTCTTTCACATGTTTGCCCTGCAGCTCTCGGCCTCCAGGCCTGCAGAAACACATGTCTATTAATTAGGGTTGTCAATCGATTAAAAAAAATTAACTAATTAATCGCACATTTTGAAATTCATTAATCGCGATTAATCGCAATTAATCGTTAAAAGTTCATTCTTTTTAAAGACCAAACTTCACACAGAGCTGTGTTTTCAAAGAGGCTTCTACCTATAAAGTATATTATAATATTGTGGATGATAAATTGTTTCTTCAGTGAAGCATCAGATTAGTAAAAAAAAAAGAAGTATATTGAGACCCCATTGGTCCTGTCATCTTTAACACTGAACAACAGCAGAACCAGTGGCCTTGGGAACTGACTGACATTCACATATGTCACGTTCACCCTCTGGAGGCTCATTTTATACATTTTACAAACAAACAAAAAATTCACCTTTTAAAGGCGTTTTAATGTGACACATACCCACGTGTTCTACATCAGACATTCCAGAACAATCTCAGCTCTATTCAATGAGGCTCAGTGTCCTGGTGCCATGTTCTCTGCTCTCTGACTGACAGGCTGCTAAATGAGCCTCACCTGTGAGGTGGGAGGTCCTTTGTGATTTACTGAGTGTTCATTGGTTGTTTTTTCCCCAAAATGTTGACAGACAAACGGATTGACCAATCACGGTGAAGGTTTCGTGTGACGAGTTCTTTCCGCGCCGCGTCGCCCGACACGTCGCCCCTCCGTTCCTCTGTGTCTCAGAGGGGGAGACGGGAGGAAGGAGAGCAGGAGGAAACCCGACTGATTCATCCACAAGTTTAACTCATTTATGATCCTTATTTTCGCGGAGAAATAATTGTTTCAAAAACGGAAACAGTGTTAAACCGTACTGCCGCCGTTTGACACTCAGGGGAGTGAAAAAACTTCAACGAACACCGGAAGTAAACAAAGTTGCGTTAACTGCGTTAAAATATTTTAGTGCGTTTAACGCGGCCAAATTAATCGCATAGATTAACGCGTTAATGCTGACAGCCCTAATATTAATAAATAAATAAAATCCACTTTAGTGGTTGTTTGAAATAAAAAACACACAAGTTATAATGATTAGGCAACACATTGTGTTGCTTTGATAGAACATGTGTTTTGGGGGTGTCACAGTTTTAATCATGTAATATATATATATATATATATATATGGCTTAGAGCTAAAGTCCATCTCTAATATATATTTAATATCAACCAACAGATGCAAAGTTGTGTCGCAATAAAACGGTGAAATTAAAACACATAAATTGACATTTTATATATTTTGTTGACGACCTCCGACAGCAACACGCTGATGAATCCTCCGTTTAGATGTTTCTTCTTTCTGTGTTTCTGAAGTGATTAAAGATAATGGAGCTCCTTTGAGTCCTCTCAGTCATCTATCTCCTACTTCTCTTTTATATTATTACATCTTTTTATGCAACTTGAATTAAAAAATGAAATTGGCTCGGCTGCTAGAAATGTAGGACACGTCATTTCTGCCGACGAAGAGCATTTAAATGGCTCTTAAGGCTTTAAAGTGCCGGGTAAAGCTGTTGATTTACCGTGTTTAGTATTCACGACACATTTGTAGATCGCTGTGTGAATAATTAGCGGCGACGAGCGCTAGCCATGTCGGACGCATCGAAGCATGAATTACACGCTTGTCGTGAACTTTCTACGAGTTTTTTGGAGAAAAGAGATTTTGAACAAGAGGCACAAATCGTCGTCTCAGTGGTAAAGTTTAAAAAACACATCTGTGTCAAATGAAAAGAGGAAGAAGAGGAGGAGGCTAATAACCAGGAGGCTACGGGATTTTTAGCTCTATAGCGTTAGCTCTATAGCTTTAGCTCTATAGCGTGTGTGTGTCTATGTGTGTCTGTGTGTGCGTGTATGTGTGTCTGTCTGTGTGTGTGTGTCTATGTGTGTCTGTGTGTCTGTGTGTGTCTGTCTGTGTGTGTCTGTGTGTGTGTATGTGTGTCTGTCTGTGTGTGTCTGTGTGTGTGTGTCTGTGTGTGTCTGTGTCTGTGTGTGTGTGTCTGTGTGTGTGTAACCAAAATTCCAGATTCTCCATTAAAGAGAGACGAAGAGGCCTCAGTGCAAACTCGCGATCAGACCGATGATGAAACACCGAACACACACACACACACACACACACAGACACACAGACACACACACACAGACACACAGACACACACACACACACAGCCCACTGCTCAGCACCTGGAGAACAATGCCGTCATGCTCTGTGTTTGTGGACTTGACCTCGCGCAAGAATGAGGAAACGAGGCTCGGCTTTGGCGCGCGGCACGGAGAACTGGTGTGTGGCGCCGGGCGTCAGACGGCGAGCGGCGCGATGAAGGGATCCACACGGCGAGCGCGGATGAACACGTTCGGTGCCGAGAGGAAGATCTGAGACGTGGAAACACTAAAACCACGACGGATAACGCGTCTTGCGTTTGACGCGATTATATTTGCGTACTTTACGCATCATGAAAACACGTTTAACAGACGCTGGAATCTGAGACTTTTAGACGATTGTTAAAAGAGTCGCAGGTTAATTTCGGCCAATCGTTGCCGGTCTGATTATGGACCAATCACATCGATGCAGACGGACGCCAGACAGACGCCGCCGTGGAGCTCGTTTATTATCAGATTCGATGCGACGTCAGATTTCCACGACCAAAAGAAGACTCTAGAAAATGACGAAAACCTATTAGTCTGTAACTATGACGACAGCAGTGCCCCCCCCCCCCCCAGATCAATAAAGTATAATCTTATCTCATCAGCGCAGAAGGAGACACATTTGTTTGTGTCCTTTTACGACAAGACAGCATTCATCTGGCCACCGGTTCCTCTCATCTGATGTTATCTGACTGCTCTGGTTCTTACGAGGGGAATGTACACACACACACACACACACACACACACACACACACAGACACACAGACACACACACACACACACACACACACACACACACACACACAGACACACACACACACACACACACACACACAGACACACACACACAGACACACACACACACACACACACACACACACACACACACACACACACACACACACACACAGACACACACACACACACACACAGACACACACACACACACACAGATTCTTATACATATGTGCTCTTGCTCCTGCTGATGTCGGATGCCTTTCACGCAATAATAACCCTTTAAGTGTGTGGTGGTTCAACATATGCTGGGTCCAAAGGTCTCCACGCTCACACACACACACTCACACACACACACACACACACACACTCACACACACACACACACACACACACACACACACACTCACACACACACACACACACACACACACTCACACACACACTCACACACACACACACTCACACACACACACACACACACACACACACAGCGTAAGGCAACAAGGGAAACGACAAAGGAAATTGCTTCTTCCAGAACGCCACTGAGGGCCAATAAGCAGCGCTAACCGGCGGCTTTAGGTTCAGCCGTCTGTAAACAAGCCTGAGCGAGCAGATGCCGACGCAACGCGTGCTTATGTAACAACACGTGTGAGTGTGTGTGTGTGTGTGTGTACATCCAGTGAGCTGCCGTTTCCTACACACAGATTCCACATGCTCGTCGTCTCCCGACCCTCGCGGTGGCTTCACCTCCAGCCGTGCGCATACCGGCACCGCGGCTGACCCCAGGTCAGCGGCGTGTGGGAGGCCCTTATGCGCAGCGTGGCGTTGGGACGACCCCGCGGACGCTCGGTCGCGGCTTCGTGGCGCAACAACTTAACGCCCACCGCGTCGTAATAACCGGAGATCATTGTGACACTTGGCGTTTATTTTCTCAATCTATTCACTTGGAACTTGTGCAAAAATGACAAAAAAATAACGAAAAGGGCCTCACGGTTTCCTAAAGGTCAAAGGTCACGGCTTCAATTAATATGTATATTCAAACTTATTCAGGACAACGAGAAGAACTGAGAAGCTGCAGCCCTCCGTTCATCATTCATAAGATAAATCATCGCCTGAGACGCGTTTCATATATACACGAGTACCATGGTCATAAAACTCAGTTTATATACGGCATCAGTCACTCTGATGTATTTGTACTTCCCCACAACCTTCCAGTACTTTGTATAGTAGTAATAATACTGTGTATAGAAGTAGTAATACTTTGTATAGTAGTAATAATACTTTGTATAGTAGTAATAATACTGTGTATAGTAGTAGTAATACTTTGTATAGTAGTAATAATACTTTGTATAGTAGTAATAATACTTTATATAGTACACTGCTGAGAGTAAAACTAGAGTTGTGATAAATTACCTTTCAAAATAAAAGTTGCAGAATGAGAACTGGATGCAAGTCATGCTGACTGGACCACGAGGCACCAGACAATGAACTGTAAACAGCTGGAGGAGGCCTCTTTAGGATCAACAACAGGAACAACAACAACAACAACAACAAGATCCGCCTCTTCAGTGTGATGGAGGAGGTTACACACCGAGAGACCAGAGTGGATCACGGGAGGAAGGAGTCCGGAGAGAGGCTGCATGGCGGACAGTGAGCCCGAAAAACAGCGAGGATGAGACGGGAGAGCACGAGGGGGGGGGGGGGGGGGCGGTCTGTCTGTCTGGGAGGCCAATTTACCAAATTAAAGCTCCCCCAAAAAAATGCGACGGGACAAAGCTCCGTCACGCCTGGGAAATCTGCCCCTGATTAAACACGATAAACTTCAACCAGCGCGAGGACAGATAAATACCCCCCCCCCCCCTCTCACACACACACACACACACACACACACACACACACACACACACACACACTCACAACGACCTGGGTGCCCGTGTCTCTCCGTGTCCTTGGAGCTGCCCGGTAGCCTCGCTCCCTGTCCACGCGCGTCCTCCTCTTCCTCCCCCAGAACACCCTCATAACCGCCCGCCCCCTGCTCCCCCTCCGGTGGATCAGCGGATGAATTAACCGGATCCGTGGACCGGGTTTTAGGGGGGGGGGGGGCATGACGGTGCTCCGTGTGTCCGCACAGCTGGATGGAATAACAGCCGCACATAGAGCGCCTGGGCCGGGGAGAGGAGGAGGAGGAGGAGGAGGAGAAGGGTGCCATGGTGGCAACGTGTCCCGCATGGCACGGAGCCCCCCCTCCCTCCATTCTCTCTCTCTCTCTCCCTCTATCTCTTTCTCTCTCTCCTCTATGTATTCACAATACATGCGTTTATATCATTTATTTTTGCAATAAAAGCATAAATTACCCACCAAAACACCCCAAAAAAGCAGCCGGCGCGCGTCGCGGAGCCTCCAGCCGAGACAACAGGATCCTTCCAGCGCAAGACAACAATACACACACACACACACACACACACTAACACACACACACACTAACACACACACACACACACTCAGAAAAAATAAAATGGGGCGCAGCTGGCAGTGCCACCGGATGTCCAATATTAATTGTTAATGTGTGAGCACGTGGATCGGCTCCACGGTTCAACGGGTCCAGCAGGTGCACGAAGTCTTTCTGCACACACACACACACGCACGCGCACACTTTCTTTTTTCTTCTTCTTCTTTTTTTTACCTGCGTGTTTAAATATTAAAAGTTGACGCGAGGAAATTAAATCGCAGCACAAAGCCCCCCCCCCCCCCTCGCGTCACGTTAATACGGGTTTATTACACGTTAATTAACGAACGGCGACAAAATATTGGGAAAGTTTTGCAAAAAGAAGCGACGCGAAACAATAAGCACCACACGTTAAATACCGAGCGTATCGTGTACGTCATAAACACACCGTTTAATAACGTTTCCGGTAGTAATCCTCGGATTTAAAGCCTTTAAATCACAAGTGTGCACGCTGCCTCCCGGAGTCCTAATCCATGTGAAAGTAGCCATTTTCTGTACCCACGGTCGCCGTTAAACGGCATCGCGGTGGCTCGTCTCGGTGACAACGCAACAGGAACTTCTCGCTCGTTAAACTTGAACATCGAGGAGGACGGAGAGCTTCTCCGCTTTCTATTATTTATTTATTTTCCTACCGTATCGCGTGTCCTCGGGTGTCCTCCCCCGGCTCCTTCCGGACCCCAAAGGGGGTAAAAAACAACGTCGACCCTGTCCGGATGGATATGATCAGGCACCATGAACATGCGCGAGACGGGGCGCGCGCGGACAGCGAGCCACAATATTCGCCCGCGTTCACCTCCGCGGCCGCGTGCAGGAAGTTAGTTCCCAGCAGCGGAGTCCTCTATGGCGGGTGAACGGGACAGAGAAGATGGTTGTAGGACACCCCTTCTCTCGCCCCTCCTCTCTCTCTTTCTCTCTCCCTCCCTCTCTTTCGAAGCAAAAAGCTCACTGTTTTGGAAAGTAAATACTGTATTAATAAAGTTTTAACCCCTATACAGTTGACCCCCGCTCGCCCCCTCCCCCCATCCTCCTCTGTGTTTCAAGATGGTACAGTCCGTTTTGCCGTTAAAACCACTGTCTCTAACGGCCCATCGGGTCAAAACACTTTCGTATTTAGGGGACAGAGACATACACCTAAAGAGAGAGATGGAGGGCGTGGAGTGCTATGTGTTGTTGTAGTTATTGTTGTGGTGTAGGCTACCCGTGTTGTTGTTGTTTAGCTACATGTATAGGAAGCGGTGGTGAGAGACTGACCTGATCGGAACAGGAAGTGGGTCAGCTGTAAAAACAGTCGCAGCTCTTCGCGGCGGATTGATGGGGGCATTTCAGTTCACGCGGAATCCCGTCAACGAAAACTATCAATCTCGAGAGATTTGGTCGCGCCGGACTTCCGGCCGCTGGTTTTCAAAAATAAAGGTCACGTGTAATTTGTTTAATTTGTATTGTAAATCAGAATCAGAAACGATTATTACGTCTCACGTACAATAATATCGATTTGTGATTGGTGCGTGACAATAAACACAGTGTAATAATAATAATTATAAACAAGAAAACATGAAAATCTACAATAAATATGTAACAAAGAGTACATTAAAACAAGTTACACATTATTAACTATTCTTCGTTAATTTTCCTTTGTTATTTTACAATAAAATACACGATTATAGTACTTTGAACGATAATATTGGGGGAATGTGTTTAGTCTTGTTAAAAAATTATGTAATATTTTCATTTATATTTGAATTTTATTTTGTATATTTGAGTACAGAAAAGCCTATTTCACCATATCAGATTTATATAAATATATATTTGTAACAGATTATATAATGAATTGGGATAGTTTAATTAATTCTAAATAAATAAATATACAAATATTTTAAACAAAAAGACTTAAAATAGATGAAATACACAATCGCTTTTATTGTGAAAAGCACTTCTCGTTAGGGGACGGTTTGACCTACATTGGAGTCGGGTGAAAAAACGAATACACAGTTTGGTGTCTACGACGCGCTGACGTCACAGGGGCGTGGTCACACGACCCGTGTTTAAGGACACACACCGGAACAGCGGAGCGGTGATCCGGCTGACCCGCCTCGTTGCCCCGGGTCGCTTCGGCGCGGAGTCACGCCGGAACCCGGAGCAGCAGCAGCGCGAGCGGCGGCCTCCGCACAGCGGGCTCCACTGCGACTCCAAGGCCGCTTTACGGCCGCTCTCGGCACAATATATAGAAACACAATAATAGAAACACCTCTCAGTTCAATAATTACACAGCTGCTGCAGCGACACCTGAACATTAGGAAGGTTTTGTTCCACAGACAATTGGCAGTTGAGTTTATATAATAATGCAGATTTAAAATATATATATATATATCATCCGTAGGCCTGTATATATATATATCATTATAATTCTCCTCCAGGCTCACAGCTGCTCCCCCGTGAGGGAACGAGGCTCCGCGGCGCTGTTCAGGCTCATATGGCCGTTTGCATAAAGATCATTAAATCTTAATATGCTGTTGGATAAAAGTAGGTTGCCATGATGCGTTAAGCCTCTCTTCATGAATATTACATAGGATAAGCTGTGAGGGGGGGGGGGTCTGGCACACGTGTGTCGCTTCAACAATGTGCATTAATTTGGAGATCGTCTATTAAATAAATAGACCAGATTCATGGTTACAACCAGAGGGATGACACGAGGAGTCGCCCTCTGGTGGTCAGGAGAGAGAATGCAGCTTTAACGCATGAAGCATAGGCTTCTATACAACCAGAGGAGTCGCCCCCTGGTGGTCAGGAGAGAGAATGCAGCTTTAATACATGAAGCAGAGACTTCTAACCCTCTAGTCTAGAAGAATCTCTTGGCTCCATGCGTATAGATCAATTGTATCGTGGCAGCTTCACTCCAGCAACAGCCCATTATCTCATTTACAAGCAGGCAAATGCACCTTGAAGTCTCCCACTTCAGCTCCTCCAGGTTCCTTTTAAATCTTATGAGGTGTGTGTGTCTGTGTGTTTGTGTGTGTGTGTGTGTGTGTCATTTTTGCAAAAGCATTGTGGGAAAAGCCAAACTCGTCCTTGATTGCCACGGTAACTTTGACAAACTGCTTCAGTCCTTCAGCCGTCGGCAGAGATCAGGATCTATTTAGTGTCTTTGACGCACACACACACACACACAAACACACAGGACCATTAAGTGATACAAGTAACTCTGCCACAAGCCAAATGAAGAGATGCGTTCATGAAAGAATCAAAGAACCTTGAGCCACTTGTGTGTGTGTGTGTGTGTGTGTGTGTGTGTGTGTGTGTGTGTGAGAGAGTGTGGGTGTGTTGTTCACAAAACATGCACTCCAGCCTGCTGGAGGAATGCTCACAATGTCAACAGAGCAGGGCAGCGTGAGACGTGTTTTTAAATATATTTTATTGGGTGTTTCACATAGAAGCTTATTTGACTTCACACTAACACAAGGTCACATGTCAGATCTCCACCAATCAGATCTGCTCTCAGTAGTTTTCTGTAACAACGGGGACTCTGAACACACACACACACACACACACACACACACACACAGACACACACCTCTCATCTGATAGATATCAGATGAGCCACAGCTGGAAGTTTCATATGAACAGATTCATCACAAGAAAAGGAAAATAAAAACATTTTGGATCAGCTTGTTGTGGAGTTGTGTTTGTCTTCTACGCCGCAGCACAATTAAGTGTCAGAAGTAGAGTCATTTTATACAGACTTCTATACAACCAGAGGAGTCGCCCCCTGGTGGTCAGGAGAGAATGCAGCTTTAACACACGAAGCATAGACTTCTATACAACCAGAGGAGTCGCCCCCTGGTGGTCAGGAGAGATAATGCAGCTTTAACACGAAGCAGACTTCTATACAACCAGAGGAGCCCCCTGGTGGTCAGGAGAGAGAATGCAGCTTTAACACATGAAGCATAGCCTTCTATACAACCAGAGGAGTCGCCCCCTGGTGGTCAGGAGAGTAAAAGCAGTCTGGACTGATGTTTAGTTTCTTTTCTCCGACCTGAGTCCACTTTGCGATCTGGCGATCAGCGTCGTGGCGAGGACGGCCTCGCGTTTGCGGTGCGATCGCTCGCCGCCGCCGCCCGTCAGCTTTTTCAGCGCGACGCCGTCACCACGACTACCAAAGAGGGCTGGAGGAAAAGATACAACGCAATTTGGTCTTTCTAAAAAGTAGCTGTATATTGATTTTGATTATTTTTGGCTGAAGCAAAGTGGTTTTAGAGAAGAGGACGGGGGGGGGGGGGGGGGGGCGGGGGGGGAGAGGAGGCGGTCGTGGTCGCGGCTCGCAGCAGCTGAGGTCTCTGACTCCGGGGTCATCCTCCTCTCCGTGTTCTGAAGCTCTGTAAATCTTGTGTTTTTATTAGGGCTGTCAATTGATTAAAAAAAATTTAACTAATTAATCGCACATTTTGAAATTCATTAATCGCGATTAAAAGTTTTACAGAGCTGTGTTTTCAAAGAGGCTCCTACCTATGAAGTGCCAGTGAGGTATTTAATATTGTGGATGATAAATTGTTTCTTCAGTGAAACATCCAGATTAGTAAAAAAAAAGAAGTATATTGAGACACATTGGACATCTTTACCACTGAACAGCAGAACCAGTGGCCTTGGTAAACTGACTGACATTCAAATGTGTCATGTTAACCCTCTGGAGGCTGGGGACATGTCTCCATTCTACAAAAACATTTAAATTCACCTTTTAAAGTCTTTTGCATGTGACACACCCCCACCTGTTCTACATCAAACATTCCAGAACAATCTCAGCTCTATTCAATGAGGCACAGTTGTCCTGGTGCCGTGTTCTCTGCTCTCTGACTGACAGGCTGCTAAATGAGCCTCACCTGTGAGGTGGGAGGTCCTTTGTGATTTTCTGAGTGTTCATTGGTTGTTTTTTCCCCAAAATGTTGACAGACAAACGGATTGACCAATCACGGTGAAGGTTTCGTGTGACGAGTTCTTTCCGCGCCGCGTCACCCGACACGTCGCCCCTCCGTTCCTCTGAGTATCAGAGGGGGAGACGGGAGGAAGGAGGAGCAGGAGGAAACCCGACTGATTCATCCACGAGTTAAACTCATTTATGATCCTTATTTTCGCGGAGAAATAATTGTTTTAAAAACTAAAACAGTGTTAAACCGTACTGCCGCGGTTTGACACTCGGTTTGAGTGTAAAAACTTCAACGAACACCGGAAGTAAACAAAGTTGCGTTAAAATATTTGAGTGGGTTAACGCGGCCAAATTAATCGCATAGATTAACGCGTTAACGCTGACAGCCCTAGTTTTTATATACATTTTAATATTTTTCTCCTTTATGTCTCCATTTTAAAACCTTTTCGACTCCAACGTGTCAACAAACTGATCCAAGAACGTTCGCATTTTCCACTTCCGCAAATGTGCGAATATTTTGATAAGATAACGCCTCATTTGCATATATGTTTTAACACTTGAAAGACAAAAAAAAAAGAACAATTGTGAAGAAAAGCTTCCCGTTGATATCCGCTCAATCTTTCATCCGCATGGGCCGCCTCCCCTTTGATGGAGGCCGGGAATGAGGGATAATCTTCTGTTTATAGTGTGTGTGTGTGTGTGGGGGGGTGGGGGGGGATGATTAAAGATTAAAATGAAAATGTGGATATTATAAACACATTTATCTTAAATCCTTCCAAATATAAATAAAATAAAAGCAACGTGCAGGAATTCATCAAAAGGGGTCGAGTGGAGAGAGAGAGGGACTACGAGATCACCATGGCAACGACAAGGGGGGGGGGGTCTGAGTGTTAGTGTGTGTGTGTTTGTGAGTGTGTGTGAGTGTATGTGTGTTTGTGAGTGTGTGGGTGTGTGTTTGTGAGTGTGTGTGAGTGTGTTAGTGTGTGTGTTTGTGAAATCGCTCCTCACTCCCTCTCTCGGGGAGGTTCTCGTGGCCGTGGTCCAGATGAATATTCGGTGGTTACGCAATAAACACAAATACAAACAAATAAATATAAAGTAATCAATGTAAACAGAGTGGGGGGGTCACGGCTACTCCTACAGGAAGTCGTCATCGTCAGCAACGGACCATAAAACACCAAAACACTCACAACATGCGCCTCACACACTCTGACATATTACACCCAGAGACCAGGGCCAGACTCTTCATCTGCAGCTGAGAATGTTTCAGAGAGGAGGAGGAGGTCCAGAAGACCAGGGAGGAGTCACATGGTGCTCCTGCAGGAGAGGAGGAGGAGGAGGAGGATGAAGAAAAGGAGGAGGTAGAGGAGGAGGAGAAGGTTACTCATATTCTTCGTGGCTCAGAGCAAACATCCTTTTTAAAACAGATCAATTTCCCATCATTTTAATAATATATATACATATATATACATATATATACACATATATATACATGCTAACTCATGCTAACAGGATGTTGTGCTGGACTCACCTCCTTTACTCCCAGAAGTAACGAAGGTACCAGATGGTTTCGTTCTTCAGCTGAGGGCCGAACAGAGGGTTGACCTGGGCCAAGATGGCCACCAGCCAGCTGGGGGCAGAGGGGGGGGGGGGGTCAGAGGGGGCGGGGCTCCATTCATCTCCCCGTGGTAAACATTTGGGTCTTTCTGACGAGAGCTTAACGAATCAGCCGATCGGCCCTCAGAGGTCGTCTGGAGGTCTCGATTAATTGCTTATCGCCCCGCGGAGCCGCTAACGAGCTCCACCTGCAGGCGGAGCCGCTGACGAGCTCCACCTGCAGGCCGAGCCGCTGACGAGCTCCACCTGCAGGCCGAGCCGCTGACGAGCTCCACCTGCAGGCCGAGCCGCTGACGAGCTCCACCTGCAGGCCGAGCCGCTGACGAGCTCCACCTGCAGACCGAGCCGCTGACGAGCTCCACCTGCAGGCCGAGCCGCTGACGAGCTCCACCTGCAGGCCGAGCCGCTGGCAGCTCCACCTGCAGACCGAGCCGCTGACGAGCTCCACCTGCAGGCCGAGCCGCTGACGAGCTCCACCTGCAGGCCGAGCCGCTGACGAGCTCCACCTGCAGGCCGAGCCGCTGACGAGCTCCACCTGCAGGCGGAGCCGCTGACGAGCTCCACCTGCAGGCTGAGCCGGCCCTCGCCACGGAGGCGCGTCCGGCAGCCCGGAGAAGACCCCTCATTGACTGCCGGCGTCGCCGATGTTATTATAAACACCTTTTTAAAGAAGGTTCTAACATGACCGCCAGGTTCAGGTCACCTGCTGCCTCGTCTCTACGCCCCCCACAGGTGAGCTTTTACCTGTTTTAGACAATCTTTGTGCGTTTACATCACACAGGATCTGTGTCTAAACCAATCAGAGTCCTCCTGTCGTCAGTAATCCCTCACATTACAGCTCATCAACATTATATATCTCTTCTTCATCCCTCTCTTTCCATCCAGCTGCTTTATTCTTTGAATTGACCGGCAGTGTGTGTGTGAGCCGCTGTGAGGAGCTGGCACTCCCCCTAGTGGTCAGAGGACGATCCTGCACCACCCCGAGATCATTAGAGACCTTTTGATTCTTCAGCAACATTTTCAATCAGCAGCTTCACACCGAAGAAGAAGAAGAAGAAGAAGAACACGAAAAGGAAGAGGAAGAAGAAGAAGAAAAAAGAAGGAGAAGACAAAGAAGAAAAGGAGAAGACGAAGAAGAAAAGAAGGAGAAGGAGGAGAAGAAGAAGAACACTAAAAGGAAGAGGAAGAAGGAGAAGAAGAAGACGAAGAAGAAGGAGAAGGAGAAGAAGTGTATCTACTCACAACAGGTAGCAGCAGACCGCCGTGAGGATGAGGCTGGTGACGATCACACTGTCAAAGAGAACAGGGGGGGGGGCATTTAAAGAAGCACTTCAGTGAACTGGACTTTTTAGAATTTGTTGCATGAATGTTGACGATGTCTTTTTATTTGTTATTGTTCAGGCATTCAGGAGAACTGGATCCTCAAGAGACCGAACTACGACACAAACATCACACATTAAAGTGAATGACACCGGTCCTGAGCTCCAGCTGCTGACGGGCAAAGAGAACAACGTTTGAATAATCGAGATTGTGGGAAAACGACGCTTTAAAATTGCATCACAGGTCTGATTATTATTGTTATTATCTTTATTTAAAGGGACCATGTACAGTTGAACATAAATGTCCCCATGTGATGCTGTAGCAGAGTGCAGCTATACAGATAATTAGCATCTGTAGTCCCCTGACAGACCATAATAAACATAAAACAAGAACAACCAGTCCAGAGCTGTGACATGCAGCTCCTCTCGACTTCATAAACTCATAGTGTAGCGTGACGTCATTGTCTTATCATCATTATTAGAACCAAACAATAACTTTACCGGCCTATCTTTTCATCATGATCTGTAAAGATTGACCCTTTAACCTCACTGCCGTGATAGGAGGGATGGGAGGGAAGGAGGGATGGGAGGGAGGAGAGGACGCTGTGATGGATGCCCGGTGACGCGCTGGGCCTCCATCACACCAGCGTTATAAACACGCGCTGTAAACAATGAGTGTCATTATTTTAAATGAACAACAACACAACGTGTGTTTTAAAGCTCGATGTGTGAAATGAGATGAAACCACCGGGGACGGCTCCGGACCCGGCGGCTCGAGGCGCCGTCTGCGGACCACCTACCCCCGGTTGGGTCCTTTGGGCACCAGGAACGGAGCCACGACGCCCACGAGCCCCCACAGCGTGGTGAAGCAGATCATCGGCAGCGCGAGCGAGTGAGAAACCATGGCTCCGGTGCTCCGGGGCTCCGGTGCGCGGGAGGAAGCGAAACGGCCGCAAACGGAGAAGAAAGAAAGCCCCGGTGGTGTCCTCTCGGAGATAAAGCGCATCAATGGCGGCTGAGCCAGATCCGTCACTTCGGCGGGGGCCCCGCCCCTGTTTAGCCTAAACCGGCACGTGATTGGCCGAGGCGCCGGAGATCGCGGGCTCTGATTGGTTCCGCCGCCCCGTCTGTCTGCATTAACGGTGATGGGATTGGTCGGTCTTTGGGCGCCAGCAGGTTGCAGGTGTATTTAAATGTTGTTATAATAATATAATAAGATAGAATAGCACTTTATTCACGAGAGTTGCATTAAAGATTAAGACAGAATAATATAAAGATGAATTAAATTAAATTATAAATATGTGGACATTATTATGTGTATAATATTATATTTGAAAAATAAAACACAATAACAACAACAAGAGTAGAGGTAAATAAGAAAAGTCAACGAAAATAAAAATGATATATTGCATCTATATGTTGAACATGGTGTGGTTATTGTTGTAAGTGCTAATTGTTTATTATCTTTATCATTGAACATGTTGATCTAATCTTCTGTGATTCAGTTTTTCATAGCAGGAAAAAAGGTAATTAAACTTTTTAAACCACAATATTTAAGTTTGTCCCTCTATCAAATTCAAATAATTCCCTTTTAAAACCGTACCGTTTTTTCTTTGTTCTTTTTTTCCCTCTTTTGTTTTATTTTGATGGTCTGTGACCGGAAGTGCTCTTTAAATTCCACCTGTCATTGTTTTATTGTTGAAAGCGACGTAGCGGAAGTTGAGTTATTCTCGCGCGCGCTTGACGGCCGTGACGGCAACGGGCGGAGGAGGAGGCAGTCCTCCGGAACCGTCCGGTGCCGGCGAGGTGTGTCGGTAGTGCGATGAAGTTCACCAGAGACATCTGCCGGTTGCTGGGCTTGGGAGGCGGTGAGTACAACCGGAAAGGGGGGGGGTTGGTGCCACAGGTTGTTTCGTTTTATGGGAGCAGTGACGTCACGTGACAGCCTCGAAAAAAGTTTTTTGGGGGGGGTAAAATCAAAAAATAGATATTAATATGAATAAATTACATTCTGTGACCCAATATATATATATATATATATGAATGTTTTCATTCTTGCTCAATTTACGTTATTCTGGTTTTTAAAAAAGAAGAAGTTTTACTTTATTTAGTTGCACTTTATTGTTAGTACAGAACAAGCTACTTCCGGTTTATTGTCAGCCTTCTTTTCTACTTCTGGTTGTAGACACAGTGGTGACAGGGACAGCTTTGTGTAAAAACAGTTCACTAAACACACAATGAGAGGCTGTGTGGACATTAATGCCACCAGAGCAGTGTTTATATATATATATATATATATATATATATATATATATATATATATTGTTCTGAAGTAATATATATATATTTATGATTCGGAAGTAATATATACTCCAGAATAATATATATATATATATATTACTCCATTATTTATACATATACAGGACTGTCTCAGAAAATTAGAATATTGTGATAAAGTTCTTTATTTTCTGTAATGCAATTTAAAAAAACAAAAATGTCATGCATTCTGGATTCATTACAAATCAACTGAAATATTGCAAGCCTTTTATTCTTTTAATATTGCTGATTATGGCTTACAGCTTAAGAAAACTCTAAAATCCTATCTCATAAAATTTGAATATTTCCTCAGACCAAGTTAAAAAAAAGATTTATAACAGCAAAACAAAATCAAACATTTGAAAATGTGTTTCCAGGTGTTTCGAGTTAATTAGACGATTCAAGTGATTTGTTTAATACCCTACTAGTATACTTTTTCATGATATTCTAATATTTAGAGATAGGATATTTGAGTTTTCTTAAGCTGTAAGCCATAATCAGCAATATTAAAAGAATAAAACGCTTGCAATATTTCAGTTGATTTGTAATGAATCCAGAATGCATGACATTTTTGTTTTTTTAATTGCATTACAGAAAATAAAGAACTTTATCACAATATTCTAATTTTCTGAGACAGTCCTGTATGCTTACATATATAATTATGTTTTAAATATATATTTTAATATATATATTTATATATATACAGTATGCGTATATACATTGTATATGTTTATATATATTGCGTATGTATATGGTTATACATATATGTTTATATATGTGTTTGTACATATTTTTTGATATGTTAATAATCATATATGTACATACAGGACTGTCTCAGAAAATTAGAATATTGTGATAAAGTTCTTTATTTTCTGTAATGCAATTAAAAAAACAAAAATGTCATGCATTCTGGATTCATTACAAATCAACTGAAATATTGCAAGCCTTTTATTCTTTTAATATTGCTGATTATGGCTTACAGCTTAAGAAAACTCTAAAATCCTATCTCATAAAATTAGAATATTTCCTCAGACCAAGTAAAAAAAAAGATTTATAACAGCAAAACAAAATCAAACATTTGAAAATGTCCATTAATGCACTCAGTACTTGGTTGGGAATCCTTTTGCATGGATTACTGCATCAATGCGGCGTGGCATGGAGGCAATCAGCCTGTGGCATTGCTGAGGGTTTATGGATGCCCAGGATGCTTCAATAGCGGCCTTCAGCTCATTTGCATTGTTGGGTCTGGTGTCTTTCAGCTTCTTCTTCATAATACCCCACAAATTCTCTATGGGGTTCAGGTCAGGGGAATTGGCAGGCCAATCGAGGACAGTAATGCCATGGTCAGTACACCAGTTACTGGTGGTTTTGGCACTGTGGGCAGGTGCCAGATCATGCTGGAAAATGAAATCCTCATCTCCATAGAGCTTTTCAGCAGTCGGAAGCATGTAGTGCTCTAAAATCTCTTGGTACACAGCTGCATTTACTCTGGACTTGATGAAACACAGTGGACCAACACCAGCAGCTGACATGGCTCCCCAAACCATCACTGACTGTGGGAACTTCACACTGGATTTCAAGCAACTTGGATTTTGCGCCTCTCTTTTTGTGTCTTACCCTCCTGATGGAGGGTGTCAATGATGGTCCTCTGGACAGCAGTCAGATCAGCAGTCTTCCCCATACTTGTGATTTAGTTTACTGAACCAAGCTGAGTGTTTTCAAGGCTCAGGAAACCCTAGCAGGTGTTTAGAGTTAATTAGACGATTCAAATGATTTGTTTAATACCCTACTAGTATACTTTTTCATGATATTCTAATATTTAGAGATAGGATATTTGAGTTTTCTTAAGCTGTAAGCCATAATCAGCAATATTAAAAGAATAAAAGGCTTGCAATATTTCAGTTGATTTGTAATGAATCCAGAATGCATGACATTTTTGTTTTTTTAATTGCATTACAGAAAATAAAGAACTTTATCACAATATTCTAATTTTCTGAGACAGTCCTGTATGTTAATATACATATGTGTTTATCTATATCTGTATATATATATGTGTATTTAATTTGATTGTTTT
The DNA here is from genome assembly GCF_029220125.1 of Pseudoliparis swirei. Lineage (NCBI taxonomy): Eukaryota > Metazoa > Chordata > Actinopteri > Perciformes > Liparidae > Pseudoliparis > Pseudoliparis swirei. The sequence goes on along the minus strand of NC_079411.1, from coordinate 1,363,471 downwards.
GTATATATTGTAAACATGCCTGCTGCTGCTACAAAGACATTTCCCCCTGGGGATGAATAAAGTATATATAATCTAATATACATTAAAATATGTCTTCCGATGCCCCAGCTGTTTGCGTTGCACCAAACTCGATTATGCTGTAGAAAGAACAACATGTCCACCAATCAGACTCTCCATCATACCCACATTCTCAACACCCCCGCTGATGATGAGGTGGAAATATGGGCACGATGTTCATTTAGTAAATTATCGTCATTTAGAGTCAAACAGACAGAGTATTCTTTAGGGGCGGGGCTACACGGTGATTGAGAGGTCTCTACCGGAGACCTCTCAATCACCTTGTCAATCACCTTGTCATTTTGCTCAACAACGCCTGCAAGTCGTAAAGGTGGGGCTCATTCCCCACCAGCACCTTCCACCCCAAATACGCTGTAAACCCCGAGCGGCCATCTTGTGACCCCCGTCTCTATGTCCACCAACCACTGCTGGCCGACTCCTTTCACCACACACGTTGCATATTTCAGCCCTTTGTACTGACGCTGCGTTTGTATTCTTGGGACGGCGCTCCGTGTTTCTCTCTCTCGGGGCTTTCCTCGCCGCGGCGCCTCAAGACGAGCAGCGCCACGTCAAAACAAAAGAATCCATCCGGAACCATTTGACTGTCAAATGAGAGCCGTCGCCGCCCGACGGCGACGTAAGGAACCCGGTCCGACCGCAGCCGCGGCGCTCCAACCGGTCACGTCTGGTTGAGAATGCGTCTGTCGCTCAAAGGCTGTTCAGCAAAGCTTTATCGACACCTCGGGCCGGAGACAACGTCGGCATCGCGTCCCCCTGGGTTCTCCACCGGAGAGTATTACAGGGATGCGACCTGACACGGGGAAGGCTTTCTGCTCTGCCGTCGGAAGGACTCGACCAACGAGCGCAACGACCCCGCCAAAATAAAAGCGCCGGACGTCCGCGATGGAGGTGCGAAGGAGACGAGGTTCACCTGAAGGAGATCACACGCATCGCGGAGAGAAAAGAGTTGGCGCTTTAATTCAAGTTGGGCGGTTTGAAAGTCTTCCACTCTTTCCTGGAGCGACCCTCGACTCTCAGTCGGCTGAACGTCCCCGTTCAAAGGTAGGGACGGTATCGTTTGGGGCTTCTCTGATACCGGTGCTGAACCGGTACTTTTAAAACGATACCGGTGCTAAACGGGGCCAGAACCGAGAGAAGAACACACAAGAAGCACAAAACCACGATCGACAATGACGACAAAAACCTGTTCGGCCAGATTCCCTGTCAGAGCCGTTCTCAAGGAGCACTGACAACAAACGGAGGACAGACTGTCGCACTCGTAGCTCGTATGAGCTCGTATGAGCTATGAGCTATGAGCTACGAGCTACGAACTACGAGCTATGAGCTACGAGCTACGAGCTACGAGCTACGAGCTATGAGCTACGAGCTACGAGCTATGAGCTACGAGCTATGAGCTACGAGCTACGAGCTACGAGCTAGCTTAAACATGGTTGACCCCGGTTTTCGGTACCCAACCCTATTCAAAGGACCTTGAGGCGGCCGGAGGAGGAGCATGAGACCTTGGAAGAGAAGCTTCCGGTCTGTCGTGAGGCGTGGCCGTCCTCGGACCGTCTCACTGCGGTACATCACGCCCTCAGAGGCCTTTACCACCTGTACACACACGACATCCCTGACCTTTGACCTCACGTCGGAGCAGGAACAACCCCCCCACACAGGTGAGAACCCTTCAGGAGAGGCGGCAGGCCTCGCCGTCCCGTGACCAGATGGTCTCTTCTGGTTCCACCTCAGAGGGTGAATTTGATTAATTTATTCCACTTTTCTTTTCACATTGTTCTTTAAACGTTTGTGAGAATTCATTTTGACGTCGGTGCTCTCGGAGAAGGAAAATGAACTGATAAGGAAAGTGCTTTCCACACAATAATCTTCACGGGAAGTCGACCTACTTGCTTTTCTTGACTGTTGCTCAGCTCCACAACACGGTGACACATGTACCGATCAATAAGAACACCGCTGCGTGGCCTTCATGAGGAACACAACCAAACACTTTCACACATCAAAGGTTTATTTGGGTTTTTTAACGCGGTGAATCAGAAACGTATAAATGATGCGATGTAAAGCACAAAGTCAGAGTTCAGTTGACCCACAATGTGTGAAGAGCGTGGATGAGTCAGAGGAAGAGCGTGTGTGTGTGGCTGTGTGTAGCTGTGAGTGTGTGTGTGTGTGTGTGTGTGTGTGTAGCTGTGAGTGTGTGTGTGTGTGGCTGTGTGTAGCTGTGAGTGTGTGTGTGTGTGTGTAGCTGTGAGTGTGTGTGTGTGTGTGGCTGTGTGTGTGTGTGTGTGTGTGCTGTGTGTGTGTGTGGCTGTGTGTAGCTGTGAGTGTGTGTGTGTGTCGCTGTGTGTAGCTGTGTGTGTGTGTGTGTGTGTGTGTGTGGCTGTGTGTAGCTGTGAGTGTGTGTGTGTGTGTGTGTGTGTGTGTGTGTGTGTGTGTGTGTGTGTGTGTGTAGCTGTGTGTGGCTGTGTGTAGCTGTGAGTGTGTGTGTGGCTGTGTGTGTGTGTGTAGCTGTGAGTGTGTGTGTGTGTGTGTGTTTTTATGTCGTCAGCTCCGAGTTTCCTGTTCCTTGAAATGATTTATCTGAACATGGTTCTTGTTCACATCACGTTTCCTGCAGCGCAGACATATTTATATTCACCTTTTTTCAATCAAGATTCCATTCGCTCGATAAAGATATAGATATAGATATCTATATCTATATCGATAGATAGATATAGATACATATAGATAGATATATATATAGATACTGAGAGCCTTGTTTAAGCCCTTTGGGTTTCTTTTCTCCCTGCATTAATTTCTGTTATTTAATAACTTTACATTTCTACAGTTTTTCTTTTATTGTGCGAATAAACAAATAAATAATCCTTTTTTATTGAGGTAACATATCCAAGCCCCTGGACCACGCGCCGCTCTAAATACTCGTTTATTGTGTTTGAATGTGACACAAGAGACGACGGCAGCCCACGTTACCACTGAAGGGGTGATGCAATACAGGAAGTACTCTGTACTGCTTCCTGTCCTACTTCCTCCCCCCCCCCCACGCTTTAATACTGTGCTAGATTCTAATTTGCACTTTTTCAAAGTGACGCAACCATGAGTGAGAGAACTAGAAAACAAGAGAACCAGAGAACTAGAGAACCGGAGAACAAGAAAACAAGAGAACAAGAGAACCAGAGAACTAGAGAACAAGAAAACAAGAGAACCAGAGAACCAGAGAACCAGAGAACTAGAGAACTAGAGAACCAGAGAACCAGAGAAACAGAGAACTAGAGAACAAGAGAACCAGAGAACCAGAGAACTAGAGAACCAGAGAACCAGAGAACTAGAGAACCAGAGAACTAGAGAACTAGAGAACCAGAGAACCAGAGAACCAGAGAATCAGAGAACCAGAGAACTAGAGAACCAGAGAACCAGAGAACCAGAGAACCAGAGAACCAGAGAACCAGAGAACCAGAAAACAAGAGAACTAGAGAACCAGAGAACTAGAGAACTAGAGAACTAGAGAACCAGAGAACCAGAGAAACAGATAACAAGAGAACTAGAGAACCAGAGAACAAGAGAACCAGAGAACTAGAGAACCAGAGAACCAGAGAACTAGAGAACCAGAGAACAAGAGAACCAGAGAACTAGAGAACCAGAGAACTAGAGAACTAGAGAACCAGAGAACCAGAGAACCAGAGAACTAGAGAACTAGAGAACCAGAGAACCAGAGAACTAGAGAACCAGAGAACCAGAGAACAAGAGAACCATTCATATTATTTGAATCTCTGATGATTTATTTAAGTTCCCTTTCTGTATCGTCCAATCACGAGCTGCCACATGATCACCTGTGGACATTTGCATCAAACATGTCTCCCTCTCTCTCTCTCTCTCTCTCTCTCTCTCTCTCTCCCTCTCTCTCTCCCTCTCTCTCTCTCTCTCCTCTCTCTCTCCCTCCCTCCCCCTCTCTCTCTCCCCCTCTCTCTCTCTCCCCCTCTCTCTCTGCCCCCCTCTCTCTCTCTCTCTCTCTCACACACAGAGATGCATTGATACACACACATCCATAGGTATATATCTCTTCATAGTGTGTGTGTGTCTTCAGGTGAGGAGCAGATGGAGGTCCAGGGTGGAGCTCCTGACCCGGCGGACCCCAGAAAAGCCCAAAGCTCCTCCCAGGTCCAGATGCAGGAGGAGGAGGAGGAGGAGGAGGAGGAGGAGGAGAGGACCAGGAGGAGAGCCGAGAGGAGGAGAGCCAAAAAGAGAGTGAGTGACTGCAGAGAAACACGTCTCCTCCATTCCACCTGCTGACCCCCTGACCGTCATGACCTCTGACCTTCAAACCCTCCTGACCTTCACCCTCCTGACCTCCTGACCCCCAGTCCGTCGTGAGTTCATCCCATGTCCATGCTCTCCTTTCAGAGGCAGAAGCAGCGTAAGAAGGAGAGGACGGAGGACGCTTCAGAGGGAGGACCCGTGGTGAGTCCCTGAAGGTCACACGTCCCCTGAAGGTCACACGTCCCCTGAAGGTATACTCAATACCTCGGATAAAACATGTGACCTTCTTCTTCTTCTTGTTCTTGTTCTTGTTCTTCTTCTTCTTCTTTGTGTTGTTGTTCTTCTCCTTCCTGTTCTTCTTCTCCTTGTTCTTCTTCTTCTTGCGTTTCCCCGTCAACAGCGAGAGGAAGTGAACGAGGCGGTGTCCGAGAGTGACGAGGAGGAGGAGGAAGAGGAATGGACCGCCGTTCCTCCCAGAAGCCGGTGTAACCTGGACTCGGTCCCCGTTGCCGTGACGAGGGAGAAGAGCAACGGGCCGCTGCCGCGTGGGACCTCGGAGGAAGTGGGTACATCGCTCAGCCCTTCAAAATAAAATGATGTCTGCTCGTGGGTTATAACGTCTCTGGCTGTCCGCGGGGCCTTGAAATAAATCTAGAGAGCCGGCTGGCCCCCGGCCACAAGCTCAGAGGTCACGAGCTCAGAGGTCACGAGCTCAGAGGTCACGAGCTCAGAGGTCACAAGCTCAGAGGTCATGAGCTCAGAGGTCACGAGCTCAGAGGTCACGAGCTCAGAGGTCACAAGCTCAGAGGTCACGACCCCCGGTCTGAGGCTGAGCAATAAGACTCGGAGAGAGAGATGCATCGTGGGTAAATTGCC
>NC_079411.1:1165772-1350772 GCF_029220125.1 Pseudoliparis swirei | reverse complement strand
CCTCGGCAACAAGCCAACGGGACTCTTTCTTTTGATTTTGGATTATTACAGTGAAATAAACTCTTTTAAAGCTTTTTATGATACTCACACGTTTAGTTCGTACTTTTTGAAGCGTGAAAGCAAGAAGGAGGAGATGAAGTGATGAAGTGATGAATGAGGAGGTTACGCAATACATCTGAACAGGAAACCAGACCTGATGCTATTTAACTCAGAGAGGATTAAAACAGGTCTTCAAAATGTCCTTCTTATATCTATATGTAAAAGGACAACTGAAGACCTTATGTGTATGTACTTATATATATGTATATATATATATTTATTTATATATATATATATATTTACATATATATATGTATATATATAGGAAACTTAAACTTGTGTGGCACTTAATCACCTGCATAAATAAATATACATATATTATAAACTATATTTATACTGTGTATATATATTATATATAATATATATATATAATTAAGACTACCTACATCAACAAAATAAATGTAAAAATCATTGAAGCAAACAATATATTTATTTTAAAATATATATATGTATAAAAGTTTAGGTTTCGTTTCCTCAGCTCCAGGTTTGATGAACCTGTCTCTATTTTGTAAACCATCATCATCATCATTATCATCATCATCACTTCTCTGGACCACATCCTTCTGAAGTCTTTCTCTTCACCCAGTGGACGTGAAGCAGAGAGATGAGCAGCAGCATCTGTAAGAAGAGCTCAGGTGAGGAAGAAGAGCTCAAGTGAGGAAGAAGGGCTCATGTGAGGAAGAAGAGCTCAAGTGAGGAAGAAGTGTTCAGTTGAGGAAGAAGAGCTCAAGTGAGGAAGAAGAGCTCATGTGAGGAAGAAGAGCTCAGGTGAGGAAGAAGAGCTCAAGTGAGGAAGAAGAGCTCAAGTGAAGAAGAAGAGCTCATGTGATGAAGAAGAGTTCAGTTGAGAAAGAAGTGTTCAGTTGAGGAAGAAGAGCTCAGGTGAGGAAGAAGTGTTCAGTTGAGGAAGAAGAGCTCAGGTGAGGAAGAAGTCGTCTTCTGGTCCAGAACCACAGACCTCCTGTGGGGTGCAGCTCTCCATCCACAGATACAGGAGCAGAGTGTCTTCAGCGCCCCCTGCTGGTGACCAGGAGGGATTACAACAACACCAACAAACAACCTGGAATAATAAACAGCACCTTAAACCCTGACGATGTTTCACTGCATTCTCTCTCCTGACCACCAGGGGGCGACTCCTCTGGTTGTATAGAAGTCTATATAAACGACTCTATTTCTCCCTCTTTTCAATTCCATTTCAAACGTTCTGTTTCCTCCTCCAATGGGTGAGCGGCGTCCTGCGTGTGGACCTATGGCATGAAGAGGAAGCAGCTCAGTGTACTTCTCCTTCTTCGTCTCCTTCTTCTTCTCTTTCTTCTCCTTCTTCTTCTTCCCTCTTTCAAGTCATTTCCAGTGGCGGAGCGAGCAGAGAGGAGCAGCGATGACCTTCACAGCCGCCGGTGGACTCGTGCTCCTCCTCGTTACTGATCCAGGTTCATGTCTCCTGGACTTTTAACCGTGGTTGAGTGGGTAGCAGGTCCGTCTCTCGAGCAGGAGGTTGGCGGTTCAATCCCCGCCCTGGTCCTTGAGCAAGACACCTAACCCTGAGTTGCTCCATGTGTATGAAATGTAACATCTTAACAAGCGCTATATGAATTAAATTAATTATTAATATGAATTTATTGTAAAAAATATCCACGGCTGTTATTTCAAATTTCAAATGTTCTCTCTCGTGCTTTTATTGTTTAGGAGACTTTTCGAGTCTTTTCCTTAAACACGGCGGCGCTGCGTGTCGTTGCATAACGAGGCCGATGTCGCTTCAACGAGCTGAACCTCCATGCTTTAGAAACATGTTTTATTGAGAGAGAAAATAAGATTATTATCCACGAGCTCCAGAGGAACAGGAAGCTCGTAAATCACTCAGCAGACGTGACGGCGGCCCCTCGGACTTCTGGGTAATCATTGATTTAAAGGGCATAAAAAGAAGAAGCCATCGTGGTTATCTTTGTGATGAGCAGTCGCTCCCAAAGTCTGGCTCGGGGACCCAAAGGGGGCCGCAGGAGGTTTCTTTTCGGGTCACCAAATAGATTTACAGAAATATGTTTCCGTCTTATTGTTATTATTTAACGTTTGACCCTTTAAATGGGACTTAAAGGGTTAAGTGACGATCTTTTCCTCAATTTAATCGGAACTTTAATTTGAATGATATCATATACTGTATGAGTAAATGTAATGTGTGTGTGTGTGTGTGTTTAAATGTTTTCAGTAACATGCAGGAAAGAGAGTTGTGATTAATGTTCTAATTGTTTTCATTTATTGTAATTTTTTTAAAAATATTTTATACATTTTAGGACGTTTTCATTATGTGATTTCTATACAACCAGAGGAGTCGCCCCCTGGTGGTCAGGAGAGAGAATGCAGCTTTAACACATGAAGCATAGACTTCTATACAACCAGAGGAGCCCCCTGGTGGTCAGGAGAGAGAATGCAGCTTTAATATATGAAGCATAGACTTATATACAACCAGAGGAGTCGCCCCCTGGTGGTCAGGAGAGAGAATGCAGCTTTAATATATGAAGCATAGACTTATATACAACCAGAGGAGCCCCCTGGTGGTCAGGAGAGAGAATGCAGCTTCAACACATGAAGCATAGACTTCTATACAACCAGAGGAGCCCCCTGGTGGTCAGGAGAGAGAATGCAGCTCTAACACATGAAGCATAGACTTCTATACAACCAGAGTCGCCCCTGGTGGTCAGCAGAGAGAATGCAGCTTCAACTCGATGTATTTAATGGTTTGAAGTGACCTTTCTTTGCCTCTCCAGGCCTTTGGGTGCAGGTGACACGCCCCCTCCTCCGTGTTCAGCTGACGTGTCGCTGCCGGTGTGACGTAGGCGGCGCTTGGTCGTATGTCTGGTACAGAGATGGAAAGGAGATCAATGGAAAGACTTCTATCCGCAGAATCTTGTTTAACAATCAGAAGAGATACTCCTGCGCTGTTGAAGGATACGAGCCGCACCGTTCCCCCCCAGTGTGTGAGTCAAAGACATCTCGACTCCTACATGCCTTGACATGCATTGTTTCCCCTTGTGTAATAAACTAGGACGTCTATCTATTTACTTATAAAATGTGACTTTTACGCTCCAAAGAAAGCAATTTACATTTTGCGTTTGTTTAAAGTGGAAAGCATAAACCAATCACCGTGTGCACAGTGTGTGTGTGTGTTCACATCTTTATGACAAGATTTAAACCATTCTGAGGCTTAAAGTCCAGAGAAAAGATGTCAGACTATAGACTGCTGACCTTTCACAATAAAATCCCGAGACATATAATATTTGCCGGTGACTATTTTACATTTTTGTGTTAATTCATAAATTCACTTATTGCCTTCCAGTCAACTCAGCCCTAAATGTAGACTATGGACATATTCTCTCCACCAGACGTCCCACTGCATTCATGATATTATGGATTTTCGAGGAAGTTATTTATTTTCGTAAATGTAATGAATCGTGTCTTTATTCATGATGTCCCTCCAGATGCTCCAAGGCGTCCCTCTGTGTCAGCGAGTCCCTCTCCTGAGATCGTGGAGGGCAGCTCAGTGACTGACCTGTAGCAGTGATGCTAACCCAGCAGCTAACTACACCTGGTACAAGAAGAACCAACCAGGTCCTCTCAGTGAAGACCCTCAGCTCGTCTTCATCTCCGTCCGGTCCTCTGACTCTGGACTGTACTCATGTGCAGCTGAGAACCAGCTGGGGAAGAAAAAGTCTGACTACGTCTCCATGGATGTGAAATGTGAGTAAAGCGTCTCAATCGATAACCTCCAGAATGTTTTCCAGCCAGTGTGTCGGTTGGAGACGTCTGGGACCCTCGAGTCGGACGTCGCTTTGTCCACACAGCATGTTCATAACTATTTCCATATGTAACCTGTGGCTCAATTTCAAGATTTAATTTCTAATATCTAAAATGTTGTCTCCAGATTCGGCTGCGGAGCTCAAGTCGTGTGTGAAAAAACACAAAATCAAATAGTTGAGGTTAAGGCTTTTTACTGAACATAAAAATAAATCAAGTAAACATATGTATAATGAAAAGAAACTTTTCACAGTGGGCATTTTATTCATCCATCTCGTGGGTAGCTCGCCATCTTCCTTGGATACAAAGTGGGTATCCCAAAAACCTGACCTGTACACAAGGTCACACAAAACAGTTGATTCAAAACACAAACAAATGTAACAGCAGTAACCAAAAGCGCTGACATAGTCAGGGAAATACAAAAGAAAAGGATAAAACCATGTAATATAACAAAATGGAGGTCTAACATTTACACAAAATATTCTCAGCACATTGCACAGACTACAACACAAAATTAACTTCAAAGTAATGGAGGTAAACTCTCGCTGCACTCACCGCTGTCTGCACCCACACGAAAACAGGAAGTGACCTCCCTTGACCCGGATATTTATCAGGACTCAGGTCCTGGATTGGCCAATTGAAAGTCTTTCCTCCCTGAGCCAATCAGTGGGTTACACATAAGTCTAACTCCAGGAACAACACGCAGTAATCAAACATGAATACAACCTATATGTTCAGGATCATCTGAATGTTAATGTATGATGATGTCCCCTCAGATGCTCCAAGGCGTCCCTCTGTGTCAGCGAGTCCCTCTCCTGAGATCGTGGAGGGCAGCTCAGTGACTCTGAGCTGTAGCAGTGATGCTAACCCAGCAGCTAACTACACCTGGTACAAGGAGGATGAAGAAGAACCAGCAGCATCAGGACCGATCTTCATCATCAACGACTGCAGAGATGAACACAGTGGAGATATCTGTGAAGCCCAGAACAACAGAGGACGTAGTAACTCCACCTGCCAGCTGCTGGTAGCAGCCGGTGAGTTCTCCATCACACTAACACACCTGCTTGCTGTCTCACACCTGGTCCACAGGGTAACAATCTGTTCATATGTCTAGGGGATCCAACATCGACGATGACTGTCATCAGGTTGACTCTGGTGGTCCTGATGCTGATTCCTCTGCTTCTCCTGAGTCGGTGGACGAGGTGCGAGAAACAAACCCACAATCAAAAAAGTGGGACTGAGCTCAATTAATATTTACTCAATAAATACTAGTAACCTTTACATAAAATATGTGTGGAGTTTGGCATATTATTATGTTGATTTAATACAATTTGAATTATTTATCAATTGCATTTTACTCATTTTTGTTTGAATAATATCAGCTCAAAATCATTGAGTAGAATTTAATCATATTTTATGAGTAAAGTCAACAATGTCGAAAAATTAATAAATTCTACTCAATGGAAACTCTTCAGTTTTAAACGCCGTACACTTCCGCCCAAGGAATTTGCGCCACACCTTACTTTCCGGTACATAAAGCTGGATTTATTCTTAGCAAACTAGGTTACCGGTAACTTACTCTGAACGGCAAACCTGCTCCGGTTCAGGGTAGCTTTCAGGATTGATTAAATAAAATTATATTCAAAACTCGGTGAAATTACAGACATTATCTGTAAATTAACAACCCAACTGTTAATTTAAGTATTATGCTAATAATACAAAATAAAAAATGTTGCCCATTTTTGTAAAGAAAAATGACTATTATTAATACAGTCATTTTTACAGTTTTCTTAAATGACATACAAATTCACTTTTTTCATTACAATAAACATATTGCAGTTTTTTTAAGAGTACAAAGTAGAAGAAATAATGATAAGTTTTGATACTTGTTCTTTAGAGGAGCATTATAGGGCGACCGTGAGTATTTGCTGTTGTGTCCAGTGTCCAATATTTGTAATCAGAACTGATAATGAATGAATTAAAATAAATTCTGAAACACTAACATCTTTTTAAACACACACATGCATACACACACACACACACACAAACACACTACTCTGCCAACTGACCCTTAACCTCCTATTTGTCTTACATATTATATTTACCTAAATATAATACATTGAGGTCATGGGGTGAAATCGCCTCCAAAATCTTGACGAGGAAAATCCTTAAAACCAGTCTTTTAGTTAATTTTTCCACCAACTCAGATATGTGGATCATCTTCAGATTTAAAGAGGGACATCTGAATATGAATACCCTAAAGTTTGGGACTGATAGCTGCAAGTTAAGGGCCGCCAAAAAGGTCCAAAGGGTCAAATTGGGCCTTATTCTCTTATAATCGCATATCTTTGATAAGTGCAAAATTGTCATAATCTCTTAATATTAGTCCTGGATATTCAAGATTGAACACAAACACTCAAGACAGGGCCTACACGAGGTGATGGGGTGAAATTTCCCAAAGCACCTACAATAGTTAATTGGCTGTCTGAAATCCAGGACTTGAAGAGGGTGTGTGTGCTTTGTAAATCTGAGACCCCACAGTTTGGGGCTGATTTTAGCTTTTTTTTCTCAACATGTCAGAGAGCTACCTTCTTTTCCAGGTTGTAATTACTCCCAAATGGGGCCCAACCGGCTGGCAATACATAGCACTTAGTATCCCTTGCTTGGTAGTGGTTTTAAAAACCGAGAAGACAAAATGCACTCCTTTGAAGGTTCATGTCCTCAAATGTTTGTAATATATGACAAATCTGTTATGATGTTCTACCAGTCTGTTGGACTAGTGTTCGATTCTCCGCATCGCTGGGGGGAGCAGGATTGTAACTGGAGGAAACCAACCGACTCACTAAAACTGCGGAATGTTCCCATCATTGGCAAAGAGGACTATCCGAAACAGGTGGAGAGGAGGACATGAAGAAATGTTTGTCCATATTGGAGAACCGACCTCCACTACCCACGTAGGACAGCGGAGTACGTTCTCCAACAGACTGCTTTAGCTCTGCTTCACAAGGACAAACAGGAGAACATTCCTGATACAGGAGAACATTCTTGATAGAGGAGAAACTCCAGACAGGAGAACCTTCCTATAAATCATTAGACTTTACAATAAATCACCTCTGCCAGATCCTCCCCAAAATTGAACATCAATGCATTGCACCACTTTCACTTTTATATACACTTAGATACACTGTATTTACTTTCATTTATTTATTTTATTTATTTCCTTTATTATTTAACTTTAAAAATGTACATACATCCCTGTCCTACTATTTTATTGTATTATCTAAGAATCTAGTTACTAGAGAAGAAAAACAGCACAGACAGAGACAGACAGCCTGTCCAACAGAGAGAGAGAGAGAGTTCAAAGGAGAGGCCAGGTGTCAGTAAGATCAGACTAATCATAACCACAAACAAAGCAGATTGAACTGTTAACCTGCTCGCGCCTCTTCCTCAGTAGGGGTTTGAGCGGCGCTGGCTGCTCTCCTGCTTCAGTGACTCAGAAACGCCACAGAGGAACGATAGCCTCCTGACATGGCAGCTCTTCTTGAGGTAAGAATGCCAACTTAATTTAATTTCAGAGAGTAACGTTGCATTGAACGGGCAACGTTAGTGACACACTGAGGTTTCTACTCGGCTCTGGTGAGAGTTGAGCTAGCCTCGCAGAGCTAGCGGGAAGCTACTTTGACCCGAGGCATGGTGTTCTGCAGTTCTGTGTCGCTTTGGGCGCCAAGAGTAAGTTAACTTAGCTATCTGATGGTTAAGGTCTTCACGCTTCTTTAACATCGCCGATGTAACGAGGTTGTCGGTTTCTAAAGGAACGAAGCTAACATTAGTTTACTACATATGTTAGCTGAGGTAAATGTCAGCTAACGCCGTGGTTATAGGTTCATTAGTGGCAGGTGGTTAAGATACCTGAGGGCCGATGGCTACACTTCATCTAATAACCACGATTTTATTGAAGCAAGCCGGAAACTGTCTATCGCAGACATGTATAGACAAGCTCACATACCGGAGCGGCCGTCCGACAGTCACGGGCCAGACACCTTATTAATGCGGTCTGTTCCACGCAAAAGGAGATATGCCTCATATTGCAGGGATAACTTATTACTATTTCATCTAATTTACTAATGACACAGCAACTTGAACTGATTGTGACCAATGAACCTGGATTTGAGCCACTGTGTGGGCGTGAACTGCTCTATTTGAGTGTCAATAAAAGCCTCACTGGAGGGTGAGGGCAGTTCCCCATTACGTAACACAAGTCACGGTCCTGTGTCTCCATACTTTAATTCCTCCGCCTAGTAAGTCTTATTGTTGGTGCTATTTGTGTTATGTTTTATCCATCAGTTTTAGCTCTGCTAAGAGTGTTGCGGGCCCAGGTGATGGCGAAAACCTATAGAGCAAGACGAAACTAACACTTAAGACTAGGTGCGTAGGCACCAAACATGACTAGTAGCAGAAAGTCAGTAGAGCCGAGGAGCCGCCGGGTCGCGGCTATATTTGACGGGATGAAAATAATATGAATTGTGGAGACTGTTCTTGGGCCACCCTTCTGTCTGTGCGGCTGAAAGAACCATTCTGAGTGCCTGTGACAGAGGACGCAGAGGAACTGCTGCGGAATGAGGCAAAGAATGAAGAAGATATGCTGAGCTTATCCAGTTTCTGGATGATAAGAGCCTGTCCTGGTGATGCGGGAAGCACCCATTTCCACGGTAGACAGCAGCACTATTTATTTTGTAGAACTATTACTAAGGCAGAGGAAAGCCAAGAATTATCAGCCTTTATATTGAGCTCACCTCGCCTCCAGAAGTCACAGCGAGTGTAACCGAGTATGTGATACGTGTTGAGACAGTCAGCACAGCGCTGAGAAACGAGGCTAGACTTTTGAGTGACGGCTACTTGTAGCTATGGTTCTAAAGGCTTCCTTGAATCGTTTAAACCGCTCGTTATCTACATCAATGCAAAGAGATGACCGCATGCTTTCCTGAATTCAAGACGCAACCGCGGGTTACGAGGACACAGAGAGAAGATGCGTGCTCCAGACACTGAGGACAATGTGATGACAGCACGGGCGACGAAAGCAGCGACCTACCCAGACGCAGGTGGAGGTTCAGGTTAACGCCAGCAGCAGCAGCAGCAGCGGCGACGGGGACGCGAGCCCGGGTGTTTCCCAGGTGTGAATACACGATTCTCGCCCGCGCTTTTGTCAGCGAAAGTGTGGTGCAGCTTACCGCAGGAGCGACACACAGCAGCGAGACGACTGTCGGAGCAAGAGGCGACGCAGGTCGTAGATGACGCCCGTAAAGCTTCAGAGAGGAGACGGGGAGGACGAGGCGCGCTCCGCTGATGACATGGCAGATGTCCAGCCGAGCCAAGATGTCAACGTGAGGGGCCTGATGGTCGACATCGCGGGCGACCCCTGATATCGCTACAGACCTCGCCAAGTTCAAGTGTTTCAACGGCGCAGTTCAAGGCCGCCTGTATATTCTTCTTAAATCATGAGTTATTTTATGATATTCACTTTAGGAAAAAAATAATAATAACATTCCCATTTTAAAGTGAATATGCCGCATTTCCAGATGCCCAGGCCCTCTGTGTCGGGCGAGTCCCTCTGCTGAGATCAGGAGGGCAGCTCAGTGACCTGAGCTGTAGCAGTGATGCTAACCCAGCAGCTAACTACACCCGTACAAGGAGGATGAAGAAGTTCAGCAGCATCAGGACCGATCTTCATCATCAACGACTTCAGAGATGAACACAGGGAGATATCGCTGTGACGGTAGAACAACAGAGGATCGGAAGGCCCACCTGCCAGCTGCTGCAGCAGCCGGTGAGTTCTCTCCACGCCTGCCTCCATCACGCCGGGTCCCTTCATGTGGGACAGGAGGCCGAGCCAGCCTGCCATCACCAGCCCAGATCAACAGACTGAGACTATTCACACCACATGCTACGCTAATACCTATTCAGTTTCTGTAAGAGATTAGCGGTATTTAGCGTGTTTATTAGCCGTGAACCATTTGCATTAGCCGTTTATTAGCGCCGCTGCCAGCGTGCATTAGCGGTTTATTAGCGTGTATTAGCGCAGCATTAGCGTGTTCATTAGCATGTTTATTAGCGGTGCATTAGCGTGTTTATTAGCGCCGCTTATTAGCCGCAGTATTAGCATGTTTATTAGCGGTGCATTAGCGTGTTTATTAGCGCAGTTTATTAGCTGTGCATTAGCCGCTTATTAGCATGTGCATTAGCTGTTGTTTATTAGCGCCGCGACATAGCGGTTTATTAGCCGCCGCTTATTAGCATGTGCATTAGCGGTTTTATTAGCGCAGTTTATTAGCCGCGTTTATTAGCTGCAGCATTAGCGTGTATTATGTTAATCGCTTATTAGCGCAGCATTTCAGCGTGTTTATTAGCGGTTTATTAGCGTGTGCATTGCGCATTTATTAGCTTGTGTTATTAGCCGCGGTGCATTACGCAGGTTTATTAGCTGCAGAATTAGCGTGTGCATTAGCGTGTTTTATTGAAGCCGCTTATTAGCCGCAGGTGCATTAGCGTGTTTATTAGCGCAGCAGCATTAGCGCAGTGCATTAGCGGTGCATTAGCGTGTTCATTAGCGTGTTTATTAGCGTGCATTAGCGTGTTTATTAGCATGTTTATTACGCGTGCATTAGCGTGTTTATTAGCCGCGCATTAGCCGTGCTTTATTAGCGCCGTTTATTAGCCGTGGTGCATTAGGCGTGTTTATTAGCGGTGCATTAGCGGTTTATTATCACGCTTATTAGGCCGCAGCATTAGCGTGTGAATTAGCGTGTGCATTAGCGTGTGCATTAGCACATTTATTAGCTTGTTTATTAGCATGTGCATTAGCGCGTCTATTATTGTGTTTATTAGCGCGTTTATTAGCGTGTGCATTAGTGTGTTTATTAGCTCGTTTATTAGCGTGTGCATTAACGCAGTATTAGCGCATTTATTAGCTTGTTTATTAGCTTCTTTATTAGCATGTGCATTAGCGCGTGTATTATCGTGTTTATTATCGTGTTTATTGAAAGCTTGTTTGTTAGCTTGCTTATTAGCCGGAGCATAGCTGCAGCATTAGCCCAGTTCAACAAACACATTCCCACAACTCAATGAACGCCTTTTTGTTTCTCGTGTCGCCACGGTTTCAGGAGCGTGGAGATTAATCGCCGCGGCTACCGCTCCCTGTGTGTTTCTGCTCGCCGTCGATTGTCTTCTCTTCCTCTGGATCATGTAAGCACCTCATGTTTCATTAAATAAAGCCAATAAAAATGCATTCGTTGTAGTTAAACTTCTGAATGTACCCCCCCACCGACTAGAAAAAAGAGGTACTCAAACAACCGACTGAGAGGCCGGACCCCGGGGAACCGGGGATGGAAGACGAGGTTGAGAAGAAAAAAAAGCCAAATGATGGTCAACCTTTTAAAAGCGGCAAAATAAAAATAATCCTCCTCTAAGCCGACCGCGACCGGGCGTCACGGGCATCGATTACGGCGATCACGGCGATCACAGACGGAGGTCGCGTTGGACCTGATCATAAACGATCACCGTTGACGCTTCAGATCTTCCTCTTTATTTCCCCCACACACACAATTCATCACATTGTCGCGGTTTGAAAAGCAGATTAAAGATTTTGTTGGATTCAGACGCGATTTAGGCCCTCTAGTGGCGCTGGTGGGCGTGAGTGATGAGGCCCTCTAGTGGCCGTGGGCGTGAAATGACGAGGAGGCCCACTCCTGGTACACGGCGTGAGTGAGGCCCCTCTGTTGGCCATAGGCGGTGTGTGAGGGCCCTCTGGTGGCGTGATGGCGGGCCCTCTAGTGGCCACTGGGCGTGGTGAGGCCCGCAGTGGCAGCGTGAGTGGCCCCCTCCTGGTGTGCATTGGTGAGTGTGAGGCCCTCCTGGTGGCAGCAGGCGTGAGTGGCCGAGGCCCTCTGGTGGCCCGTGGGCGTGGCCGAGGCCCTCTGGTGGCCTTGAGGCGTGAGTGTGAGGCCCTCTGGTAACACAGGCGTGAAGTGTGAGGCCTCCCTGGTGGCAGCAGTGGTGAGGGAGCCCTCTGGTAGCCCGCAGGCGGTGTGAAGACCCTCTGGTGGCGCGGTGATGAGAGGCCCTCATGGTGGCCGGCGGGCGTGAAGTGACGAGGCCTCTAGTGGCCGTGGGCGTGAAGTGACGAGGCCCTCTAGTGGCTACGGGCGTGAATTGAGGGCCCTCTGGTGGCATGGCGTGAAAGTGGCGAGGCCCTCTAGTGGCCGCGCGGGCGTGGTATGAGGCCCTCTGGTGGCGCGGTGAAGTGTGAGGCCTCTAGTGGCAGGCGTGGTGGCGTGAGGCCCTCTAGTAGCCGTGGGCGGTAGTGGCGAGCCCTCTGGTGGCCGTGGGCGTGAAGTAGCCGAGGCCCTCTAGTGGCCCAGGCGTGATAATGAAGCCCTCTAGTGGCCGTGGTGAAGTGTGCCAGGAGCCTGTTCTGGTGGCATTGATGTGAGTGGCCCGAGGCCTCTGGTGGCATGGGTGAAATGACGGGGCCCT
Organism: Pseudoliparis swirei; assembly: GCF_029220125.1. Taxonomy (NCBI): domain Eukaryota; kingdom Metazoa; phylum Chordata; class Actinopteri; order Perciformes; family Liparidae; genus Pseudoliparis; species Pseudoliparis swirei. The sequence continues at coordinate 1,338,355 of NC_079411.1, read as the reverse complement.
CTGGTGGCGCTTGGGCGTGAAAGTGGCGAGGCCCTCCCTAGCGGCCCCAGGCGTGGTAATGGCGGGAGCCCTCTAAGCGGCCCCAGGCGTGAAGTAGCGAGGCCCTCTGGTGGCCGTGGGCGTGAAGTGGCGGGCCTTCTGGTGGGCGTGAGTGGCCGAGAGCCACTCTGGTGGCTGTGGGCGTGAAGTAGCGAGGACCTCTGGTGGCAGTGGGCGTGGTGGCGAGGGCCCTCTGGTAACACGTGGGCGTGAAGTGGCGAGGCCCTCTGGTGGCCTTGGCGTGAAGTGGCGAGGGCCACTCATGAGTAGCCGTGGGCGTGAGTGGCGGGGCCCACTCTGCGTGGCACGTGCGCGTGAAGTAGCGAGGGCCCCTCTAGTGGCCATGGGCGTGAAGTGGCAGGAGGCCCTCTGGTGGCGTCGGGCGTGAGAAGTGACGAGGCCCTCTAGTGGGCCGCGGCGTGAAGTGACGGGCCTCTGGTGGCCGCGCGGGCGTGAAGTGACGAGGCCCTCTCAGTGGCACTTAGCGTGATGTGAGCCCTCCCATTGGCCATGGGCGTGATGGCGAGGCCCTCTGGTGGCCGTGGGCGTGAAGTGACCGAGGGCCCTCTGGTGGCCTTGGGCGTGAGTGACGAGGCCCTCTGGTGGCGTGGGCGTGAAGTGACGAGGGCCCTCTAGTGGCCGTGGTAAGCGAGGCCCTCTAGTGGCCTTGGGCGTGATGGCAGGCCCTCTGGTGGCGGGCGTGAGTAACGGGGCCCTCTGAGTGGCGTGGGCGTGATGTGAGGCCCTCTGGTGGCAGTGGGCGTGAAGTGGCGAGGCCCACTCTGGTGGCGTGGGGTGGCGAGGGCCCTCTGGTGGCGGGCGTGAAGTGACCGAGGCCCTCTGGTGGGTGGCAGTGGGCGTGAGTGTTGAGGCCTCTGGTGGCCGGGCGTGAGTGGCAGGGCCTCTGGTGGCAGGCGTGAGTGTGAGGGCCACTCTGGTGGCGTGGGCGTGGTAGCGGACGGTGCCCTCTAGTGGCCACGGCGGAAGTGACGAGGCCCTCTCTGTGGCCGGGCGTGAAGTGAGCCCTCCTAGTGGCAGCGGGCGTGAAGTGACGAGGCCCCTCTAGTGGCCGTGGGCGTGAGGTAACGAGGCCCTCTCTGGTGGCCGGGCGTGAAAGTAGCCGAAAGGGCCCTCCTAGCGGGGCGTGAAGTGTGAGGCCCTCTGGTGGCCGTGGGCGTGAAGTGAGCGAGGCCCTCTGGTGGCAGGAGTGAAGTGGCGAGGCCCTCTGGCGGCCGGGCGTGGTGTTTGAGGGCCCTCTGGTGGCGCAGGCGTGAGTGTGAGGCCTCTATGGTGGCGGGCGTGGTGTGAGGACCCTCTAGTGGCGTGGGCGTGATGTGAGGCCCTCTAGTGGCAGTGGGCGTGGTGGCAGGACCCTCTAGTGGCCGTGGGCGTGAAGTGACGAGGCCCTCTGAGTGGCCGTGGGCGTGAAGTAACGAGGACCCTCCCTAGTGGCCGTGGGCGTGAAGTGAGGACGAGGCCTCTCTAGTGGCCGAGTGGGGGCGTGAGTGACGAGGCCCTCCTGGTGGCCGCTGTCGTGGAAGTGGCCGGGACCCACCTCTGAGTGGCCGTGGGCGTGAAGTGACCGAGGCCCTCTAGTGAGGCCACGGGCGTGAAGTGGCGAGGCCTCTAGTGGCCGGGCGTGGTGGTGTGAGGCCCTCTGAGTGGCTTGCCGATGGTGTGTAGCCCAGGGCCCTCTGGTGGCTGCGGTGAGTGGCGGGGCCCTCTGGTGGCCCGTGGGCGTTGATGTGAGGCCCTCTGGTGGCTGGGCGTGAAGTGGCCGAGGCCTCATTGTTGGCAGTGAGGCCCTCTGGTGGCAGTGGGAGTGAGGCCCTCTAAGTGGCCACGTGCGTGGTGAGCGGGCCCTCTGGTGGCGGGTGGGCGTGTGAGTGGCGAGGCCCTCAGGTGGGCGTGAAGTGGCGTAGGCCCTCTGGTGGCCGTGGGCGTGAAGTGGCGAGGGCCCTCTGGTGGCGCGCCCAGGCGTGAGTGACGAGGCCTCTGGTAACCGTGGGCGTGAGTGACGAGGCCCTCTGGTGGCCGTGAGGCTGAGTAATGAGGCCCTCCTGGTGACAGTGAGTGGTGACGCAGGAGCCTCTGGTGGCAACACATGGGGCGTGAGTGAGCCGGACCTCCTGGTGGCCGTGGTGAGTGGCTGAGGGCCCTCTAGTGGCCGTGGGGCGTGATGTGACGAGGCCCTCTGGTGGCCTTGCGTGAGTGGCGGGGAGCCCTCATGGTGGCGTGGGCGTGAAGTGACGAGGGCCTCTGGTGGCCCGTGCGGGCGTGAAGTGACGAGGACCCTCTAGTGGCGGGCGTGAAGTGACGAGGCCTCTGGTGGCCGCTGGGCGTGAAGTGGCGAGGCCTCTAGTGGCGATGGGCGTGAGTGACGAGGCCCTCAGTGGTGGCAAGGGCGTGAAGTGGCGAGGCCCTCTAGTCAGCCGGGGCCGTGATGACTGGCGGGACCTCTGGTGGCCGTGGGCGGTAGTAGCCCGAGGCCCTCTAGTGGCAGTAAGCGTGAGTAGCGAGGCCCTCTATTGGCAGGCGTGAAGTGTGCGAGGACCTCTGGTGGCAGTGGTAGGTGGTGGCGAGGCTCTGAGTGGCGATGGGCGTGGTGAGGCCTCTGGCCTCTAATGGTGGCGTGGCTGTGAGGGCCCTCTGGTGGCCAACACGTGGGCGTGAGTGGCCCGAGGCCTCTGGTATTTCTGATGGGTAGTGGCGAGGCCCTCTGATGGCAGGCGTGAGTGGCAGGCCCTCTAGTGGCCGTAACGAGGCCCTCTGAGTGGCCGGGCGTGAAGTGGCCGAGGGCCTCTGGTGGCCGCGGGCGTGAAGTGACGCAGGCCCTCTGGTGGCCGTGGGCGTGGCTGAGCGAGGCCCTCTAGCAGGCGTGGCTTGACGGGGCCCTCTAGTGGCGTGGTGGCAGGAGCCCTCTGGCCAGTGGCGTGGCTTGACGAGGCCTCCCAGTGACGTGGGCGTGGTGCGTGACGGCCGAGGCCCTAGTCGGCCGGGCGTGAAATGAGGCCCTCTGGTGGCCGCGGGCGAAGTGACGAGGCCCTCTGGTGGCCGCGGGCGCGTGAAGTGGCGGAAGGCTGTCGCCACTGCGGTGCCATTTTTGTTCTGAGTGGGTAGCAACAGATGCAGCGGGCGGAGGGCGGAGGACGGACTTCATTACGCCCAGCCACGTCAGCAGTATTAGTCCCAAAGGCGGAGGCGCCCTTGGCCGCCGGACAAACCGGGCCGGCCCGACCCGGAGAGGAAACCGAGGGAGAGGTGACAGGCGGGTGCGTCTACGCCCGCCCGTGGCGCGTTTGGCGCTTATGGCCTCGAGTCAGAGCTTTGGACTCGAATTAGCGATTATGTTTTAGACTGAATCTCCTCATTTAATGTATCCCCCTCAGAAGCCGAGGTCCGGAGGCTCTGCGGGGATGACCCAGCCGTTCTACAGCACGCCACCAGGACGAGAGATCCCTAGTCTGTAACCTCCGTGTCTTTAAAGACTATTCCTCAGAAATAGAACGATCTTAATACTCAGAGACATTCCTTCTGAGCCGCCAGATGTTCGTGGATTGGTGAAGATGCTTTGGAGCTCAAATTAACAACAAAACAACAACAACAAAAGCCCTTTTTCATTCTCTTCCTAATCTGTCAGTGCTCTGGTGTTTTATGAAGCCTATACTTCCCAATTGTGTTAATAAATAGAGTTTATTTATAGTCCAGACATTAATCTACAGCGGGCTTTTATGAGCACGAGCTACGAGTTTGGCTACAACTTCCTGTTTGGGCATCATGTTACCATGGAAACCAAAGGACGTGACGGATGAGTTGAGTTATTCACCCCTCCTTAGGTCAGAGTTCAATAAGGAGAACTCACTCGTTTTAATGAAAAATACATGTTCAAACTATTTTTTAGGTACATTGAAAAAATCTAGATCTAAATTGTATTCATCTACCATAACATCTATTTTCACCTAAATTGTATTTGCATTTTGTCATTTTTTTTCTTCATGGGGTGATGTAGATAAATAGGGATGAGACACCTGTTCAGGGTCATAATGACCCGCCCACTCAAAATCAAGCCAAATGAGTCATAAAGGATAAGTATTGAAAGTAAACTTTTAGTTATGTTTATTCATCGTGTTAGGAATGACTAAAGAATAATGATCCACCTGTAAAACTCATCCCGCCTTAAGTGAGCCTGAGGCGGAGACTTGAGACCTCAGAGCCGAGGCCGACTGCAGCTTGTTGAAGTTCAAATGTATTTTTTGATTAAAGCCTGCTTTCAACAATTATTGTTTCTTTTTGTTGACAGTTGAATACATATGCAGAGGGATTATGTGCATATGTCTACATATCGAACATACATAACAAGTATATTCTATCCATGTTTTAGAACTAACATGTTGAGTCCCTGGATGCTGTGTGGACTAACCCCTCTACGCCTACAGCTTCATAATCATAGAGTTTATTAATAAATGAGACATGAAGCTGCGCAATATATAGTTTAGCGAATAAATGTGCATACATGTAGAAATACGTCCTTTAAAAGTTAAAAGTTTCTTGGCAGCACAGATACTACAAGGTGAAGAGGGTCAACACATGACCTCATCGATATCACATGGATTCTTCGTACTGACCTTTAAGAGGAGGAATTATTCTTTGACATGTTTTATGAAATATGTTTAAATATGCAAATGTAGCATATCTTGGTGTTTTTCTTTCCACAAAGAAGGCGTATCACTCTCTCCAGTGCATTAACAACTATAAGTGTGTCTCTGTAATCCGCGTTTAAGTGGTTCTGGTCTTCCCCGATAGGCGGTCCATAGATTTCCCCGAGACTGTTTTATGTATATAAGTTTGCAAAACAATAAACCGGTTAAACTTCTTCTATTTGGGGAATGATGACATCACGCTCTGAAGCTATAAGAAGAGGAAGGGAGGCCCGACTCTCTGGACTCTGTCTAAGACCAGGTACCATCAGACCTCGTGGTTCTCTAAGTCTGTCTAAGGACCAGGTACCCATCAAGACCACCATTAGTTCTCTAGAGTCTGTCTAAGGACCAGGTACCCATCAAGACCTCGTGGTTCTCCGGTCTGTCTAAGGACCAGGTACCCACATCAAGACCTACAAGTGGATACTCTAGACTCCATGTCTAAGGACCAGGTACCCATCAAGACCTCGTGGTTCTCTGGGAGTCTGTCTAAGGACCAGGTACCCATCAAGACCTCGTGGTTCTCTGTGGACTCTGTCTAAGGACCAGGTACCCATCAAGACCTCGTGGTTCTCTGGACTCTGTCTAAGGACCAGGTACCCATCGACCTAAGTAGTTTCTCTTCTTCTCTCATCTCTTCAGGTCTCAGCGTTTACTCCATGGCGGCGAGGTGGCGATGAGGAGGGCGATGTGTTCCAGCCTGCGGATGGGTCGCCACTCCTTCTCTCCGTGTCAGGTACCTCCAGGGGAGGCAGTGAGAGCCTCCTTCGCTTCCGCAGTCGTCCTCCAGGCGTCTCGGGGTCTTCAACCTCGGTTTCTTTTCCATCACTTGCTCGTTCATCTTTCTGCATTCTGAAGCAAATCAAGCGGAAGTTTTGGAGGCGACATAAAACAAACTTCCAGAAATCAGAAAAGTCAAGTGAATTATTATTATTATTATTTTCAAATGTTTTCAATACAGTGTTCGATTAGTTCAGGAAAAGCAGCGGCGCTTTGAGCTGCAATGAAATGTTCGCTGGTACCTTTTGTTATTTTTTGCTTATATCGTGTTGTTGTTGTTACTATTAACATGAAGTTGGGGAAAGGAGCCTAAAGGGATTGGTCAACAGAGTATTTAATAGATTTATGTGTTTAGGAACCAACTTCCCTTTAAACCGTCTCTCTTGTTATCTGTGTAAAACCAGTCGGTGGGATATTTCCATATGCATGAGCGGCAGTAATTGCCTGTTTATCGCCGCTCGGACTCGGTCTGGTCAGGAAGCCGAATTAGCCACGTTTGATTTGACACTGTTCCTTATCTGCCGAAAATCCAAAGCACATTTGAGAAGCAAATACCTTTTGCCCGCTAAGGAATTTGCATAATGAAGAAAATGAGCAACAAACAAACCATAAAAGCATTACTTATGTTAGCTCTTTTCAACAGGAAGCAAACACATGCAAAACAAAAGAGAACGCGGCAGCGGAACAAGAAACGGAAAATAAACGTCTTGCCCTTTTTCTATTTTTAACTTTTATTTTAAGCATTCGAATTATGGCCGTCTTGATCTCGACTTGCTCGCAAGATCGAGTCGGCCTCAGTTATCAGAGCCAGGTGCCACCAGGCGGCAACCTTTGGTTCTGCCAATGCAGGAAGTGTCTTAAAACTTGCATTCTCTCTCCTGACCACCAGGGGGAGACACATCTCGTTGTATAGAAGTCCATGCTTCGTGTGTTAAATCTGCATTCTCTCTCCTGACCACCAGGGGGCGACTCCTCTGGTTGTATAGAAGTCTATGCTTCATGTGTTAAAGCTGCATTCTCTCTCCTGACCACCAGAGGGCGACTCCTCTGGTTGTATAGAAGTCTATGCTTCATGTGTTAAAGCTGCATTCTCTCTCCTGACCACCAGGGGGCGACTCCTCTGGTTGTATAGAAGTCTATGCTTCATGTGTTAAAGCTGCATTCTCTCTCCTGACCACCAGGGGGCGACTCCTCTGGTTGTATAGAAGTCTATGCTTCATGTGTTAAAGCTACATGTCGTGTTATTTACATTTGACACTCGATTAACACTAGTGTTAATCAAAATGAACACTTCTCAGTGTAGTGTAGAGTAAAATAATAACTCTTACAAGAGTTGCGTTTAACTCTGACATGTTAACACTATGTTCAGTGTTACTTTAACACTCTAAAGATAAGGGGCCATATGTTCACTGGCTGAGTGTTAACATGTACTCTTTAAGTGTTAAATTAACACTGACAATATTACTGTGTAGAAACTGTTAGACTTGACCGCCTGCTACTTTCCAGGCAAGTGCAGTTCATCTCCAATACTGTCACAGTTTTATACCAAAGGTATCAATTTGGGAATTCAAACTTTACGCAAGCTGCTGTTCATTTATGTATGAATGTCCACGTGTTCCTCGTCTTGTAAATTTATGTTTTTCTCTCCTCCAGATGCTCCTAAGGTTCCCTCTGTGTCAGTGATTCTCTCTGGGGAAGTGAGGGAGGGCAGTAAGGTGACCCTGACCTGTAGCATGGATGCTATCATAGCAGCTAACTACACCTGGTACAAGGAGGACCAACCACGTCCTCTCAGTGAAGACCCTCAGCTCGTCTTCAGCTCCATCCGGTCATCTGACTCTGGACAGTACTCCTGCACAGTTGACAACCAGCTGGGGAAGAAGAGATCTGAAAACATCTCTATTGATGTGAAATGTGAGTGAAACATCTTACTGGAAAAAAGGAGATTGATTTTGTCTTTCATAGATAAGTTAGATAGGTAAGTTTTAGTCAACATTGGAGGGAGCTTTGAGGGACCCCAGTCGTGAGAGGAAGAGGAGGGGACCCAGGACGGAGTCTTGAGGAACCCCAGTAGTGAGAGGAAGAGGAGAGGACCCAGGACGGAGCCTTGAGGAACCCCAGTAGTGAGAGGAAGAGGAGAGGACCCAGGACGGAGCCTTGAGGGACCCCAGTAGTAAAAGGAAGAGGAGAGGACCCAGGACGGAGCTTTGAGGGACCCCAGTAGTAAAAGGAAGAGGAGGGGACCCAGGACGGAGCCTTGAGGAACCCCAGTAGTGAGAGGAAGAGGAGAGGACCCAGGACGGAGCCTTGAGGGACCCCAGTAGTAAAAGGAAGAGGAGAGGACCCAGGACGGAGCCTTGAGGGACCCCAGTAGTAAAAGGAAGAGGAGGGGACCCAGGACGGAGCCTTGAGGAACCCCAGTAGTGAGAGGAAGAGGAGAGGACCCAGGACGGAGCCTTGAGGGACCCCAGTAGTAAAAGGAAGAGGAGAGGACCCAGGACAGAGCCTTGAGGGACCCCAGTAGTAAAAGGAAGAGGAGAGGACCCAGGACGGAGCCTTGAGGGACCCCAGTAGTGAGAGGAAGAGGAGAGGACCCAGTACGGAGCCTTGAGGAACCCCAGTAGTAAAAGGAAGAAGAGAGGACCCAGGACGGAGCCTTGAGGGACCCCAGTAGTAAAAGGAAGAGGAGGGGACCCAGGACGGAGCCTTGAGGGACCCCAGTAGTAAAAGGAAGAGGAGAGGACCCAGGATGGAGCCTTGAGGGACCCAGTAGTAAAAGGAAGAGGAGAGGACCCAGGACGGAGCCTTGAGGGACCCAGCAGTAAAAGGAAGAGGAGAGGACCCAGGACGGAGCCTTGAGGGACCCCAGTAGTAAAAGGAAGAGGAGGGGACCCAGGACGGAGCCTTGAGGGACCCCAGTAGTGAGAGGGCAAGGTTCAGACACAGATCCTCTCCCAGTTACCTGGTAAGTGCGGCCGTTGAGGTCGGATGAGAAGAGGAAGAGGAGAGCCTGAGATGCCAGGTCCTGAAGGATCTGGTGGTTCACTGTGTCAAATGCGGCAGAAAGGTCTAGAAGGATGAGGCCAAAGGAGAGGGTTGACTCTCGCCTCCTTCAGAGAGTTAGGGAGCCAGTTGAGAGGGATCTGTTAACAAGATGGGTGGGAAGGTAAGATGGTCCGGAGCATCAGCCTGGAGGATGTGAGACGGGGTCAAGGGGGCATGTGGTCGGGTGGGCGGAGGTCACCAAGCTAAGAACTTGATTAGGAGACAAGGGGTTGAAAGAGGAAAGCGAGGAGGGTGCTACCCTAAATTTCCTGGAGCATGCAACATAAAGTAAAAACATGGACTTGCATTTAGCTGAAGTTTATTTGTGTCGGAGAAACGACAGTGAGGCAAGAGCCTGTTCAGACAAAGTATCCTGCAGACCACTGATCATATTATTGCTGTTGATGTCTCCTCAGATGCTCCAAGGCGTCTCTCTGTGTCGGCGAGTCCCTCTCCTGAGATCGTGGAGGGCAGCTCAGTGACTCTGACCTGTAGCAGTGATGCTAACCCAGCAGCTAACTACACCTGGTACGAGATGAAGATAAAATCCTTCCCTCATCGTGTCAGTGAAGACTCTCAGCTCGTCTTCCGCTCCATCCAGTCCTCTGACTCTGGTCTGTTCTACTGTAAAGCTGATAACCATCTGGGGACGAGGATTTCTAAATTTGTCTCTATTGATGTGAAATGTGAGTAAAACTGTTTCTTAAAATACAAAAAACATCTTAAATGTGTTCAGTCTTCGCAGGAGAGGATTTCACTGGTCATACAATCTTCAGCTCGACTTGCTTCACATTCAGTCTGCTGTAATTCACTGAGCAGCTTCAGGAGATTTGGGTTTTTACCTTCGCATTGAAAATGCGGAAGGTAATGTTTTGATCGCCGTGTATTTATTATTAGTATATATTTTTTAAATTTTATTATTTTATTTATTTGTATGTATGCGTGTTATTCGCATAAGTAAAAAAGTATATTAACCGAATCGCATGAGATTTGGTGGGATGATTGGTTATTATCCGGGGACCATTTGTTTAGATTTTGGGATCGATCGGGTCAAAGGTCATGGTCAAGGTCATGAAAAGGTCAACATCTTCTTTTTACCATAGCGCGGGCCATTTATATCCAATTGGAATGCAAATAATGCCAAAATGTTCATAATTCAATGTCCAATCTACCGAGTGCCCATTCTAGTTTCAATTCCGTTTTGAGACCCAAATTCAAAGTCTGAAAAGCTGCAACACATTCATTCACCGTTTCTTATTAAAATACCACATGTTCTTCTGTATTAAAATAACCGTAACCTATAATTATCTCTGTTAAATCTTCCCCCCAGATGCTCCAAGGCGTCCCTCTGTGTCAGTGTGTCCCTCTCCTGAGATCGTGGAGGGCAGCTCAGTGACTCTGACCTGTAGCAGTGATGCTAACCCAGCAGCTAACTACACCTGGTACAAGAAGAACCAACCAGGTCCTCCCAGTGAAGACCCTCAGCTCGTCTTCATCTCCGTCCGGTCCTCTGACTCTGGACTGTACTCATGTGCAGCTGAGAACCAGCTGGGGACGAAGAGATCTGAAAACATCTCTATTGATGTGAAATGTGAGTGAAATACAGGTTATAAACAACAGAAGATACACATTCAAGATGTCTGTACTTTATCAAAGGAGCAGGACACACGACGGAGAGATGAGGCTCCACATGTTCAACAAGAAATCTGCCAGATTGTCTAAATAAAGATGTTATTGATCCATTTATAATAATCTATATTCTCAGATGCTCCAAGGCGTCCCTCTGTGTCGGCGAGTCCCTCTCCTGAGATCGTGGAGGGCAGCTCAGTGACTCTGACCTGTAGCAGTGATGCTAACCCAGCAGCTAACTACACCTGGTACAAGGAGGATGAAGAAGAACCAGTAGCATCAGAACCGATCTTCATCATCAACGACTTCAGAGATGAACACAGTGGGAATTATCTCTGTGAAGCCCAGAACAACAGAGGAACTAGTTACTCCTCCTTGAATCTGGCAGGTGAGTCTTTCCGCTCTTTGTGATTCTCAGGACGTGCACACAATTATTTTTTCTCATTTTTATTTGACGTTATTTGACTCAAATGAAATTAGTTTATGTTTGCAGTAATACTCGCCAAGAACCGCAGTGTGCCCACGTGCTTTAAAAGCAGCTCCCTCTGCAGCTGGATACTGGAGGTCCTCACCAACAGACCCCAGTATGTTAGGTTAGGTCGTCACACCTCGTCCCCCCTCAGCCTGAGCACTGGCGCTCCACAGGGCTGTGTGCTGGGTCCCCTCCTCTACTCCCTGTTCACCCACACCATCATCTGTATATAATATATATACTGCTCTCTTTGCAATGCTGGTCGGATGATAACCGACATTTCGTTGCCTCAGTACCTGTACTCTGTTCAATGCCAATAAAGTTGAATTCCCAGCAGCTAACTACACCTGGTACAAGAAGAACCAACCAGGTCCTCTTGGGGGAGGAGCCATCTATCGTTTCACCTCCATCAGCTCTGAGGACGGAGGGATCTACGACTGCAAGGCTGTGAATCCACATGGAGAGAACAGCTCATGGTCTCTATCTGTAGACGTCCAGTGTGAGTATCAAACAGCAGCACACCTGCAGCAGGGCGGGGCATGGGACACGGAGCCTCACCTGGTTCTCAGGTTGTTGCTCTGGGAGAGAAACGTGATTGAAGAAGTGATGTGAAGTTGATAATAACTGGGATCTGATTTAGTGTAGGTTGACAGATGATAGCTCTAAAGGGTTTTGTTCTGAAACTATATAGACTCAATCTAAAATGCATGTGACAAAGCCATGTTAGCATTTCAAACAGACATCAACATGTTATGTGACAACACGAGTCTCTCCACGTCTCAGATGCTCCGAGGCGTCCCTCTGTGTCGGCAAGTCCCTCTCCTGAGATCGTGGAGGGCAGCTCAGTGACTCTGAGCTGTAGCAGTGATGCTAACCCAGCAGCTAACTACACCTGGTACAAGGAGGATGAAGAAGAACCAGCAGCATCAGGACCGATCTTCATCATCAACGACTGCAGAGATGAACACAGTGGGAGATATCGCTGTGACGCCCAGAACAACAGAGGACGTAGTTACTCCACCTGCCAGCTGCTGGTAGCAGCCGGTGAGTTCTCCATCACACTAACACACCTGCTTGCTGTCTCACACCTGGTCCACATGGTAACAATCTGTTCATATTTCTAGGGGATCCAACATCGACGATGACTGTCATCAGGTTGACTCTGGTGGTCCTGATGCTGATTCCTCTGCTTCTCCTGAGTCGGTGGACGAGGTGCGAGAAACAAACCCACAATCAAAAAAGTGGGACTGAGCTCAATTAATATTTACTCAATAAATACTAGTAACCTTTACATAAAAAATATGTGTGTGTGGAGTTTGGCATATTATTATGTTGATTTAATACAATTTGAATTATTTATCAATTGCATTTTACTCATTTTTGTTTGAATAATATCAGCTCAAAATCATTGAGTAGAATTTAATCATATTTTATGAGTAAAGTCAACAATGTCGAAAAATTAATACATTCTACTCAATGGAAACTCTTCAGTTTTAAACGCCGTACACTTCCGCCCAAGGAATTTGCGCCACACCTGACTTTCCGGTACATAAAGCTGGATTTATTCTTAGCAAACTAGGTTACCGGTAACTTACTCTGAACGGCAAACCTGCTCCGGTTCAGGGTAGCTTTCAGGATTGATTAAATAAAATTATATTCAAAACTCGGTGAAATTACAGACATTATCTGTAAATTAACAACCCAACTGTTAATTTAAGTATTATGCTAATAATAATAAATAAAAAATGTTGCCCATTTTTGTAAAGAAAAAAGACTTATTAATACAGTCATTTTTACAGTTTTCTTAAATGACATACAAATTCACTTTTTTCATTACAATAAACATATTGCAGTTTTTTTAAGAGTACAAAGTAGAAGAAATAATGATAAGTTTTGATACTTGTTCTTTAGAGGAGCATTATAGGGCGACCGTGAGTATTTGCTGTTGTGTCCAGTGTCCAATATTTGTAATCAGAACTGATAATGAATTAAAATAAATTCTGAAACACTAACATCTTTTTAAACACACACATGCATACACATATACACACACACACAAACACACTACTCTGCCAACTGACCCTTAACCTCCTATTTGTCTTACATATTATATTTACCTAAATATAATACATTGAGGTCATGGGGTGAAATCGCCTCCAAAATCTAGACGAGGAAAATCCTTAAAACCAGTCTTTTAGTTAATTTTTCCACCAACTCAGATATGTGGATCATCTTCAGATTTAAAGAGGGACATCTGAATATGAATACCCTAAAGTTTGGGACTGATAGCTGCAAGTTAAGGGCCGCCAAAAAGGTCCAAAGGGTCAAATTGGGCCTTATTCTCTTATAATCGCATATTTTTGACAAGTGCAAAAATTGTCATAATCTCCTTAATATTAGTCCTGGATATCCAAGATTGAACACAAACACTCAAGACAGGGCCTACAATGAGGTGATGGGGTGAAATTTCCAAAACACCCACAATAGTTAATTGGCTGTCTGAAATCCAGGACTTGAAGAGGTGTGTGGCTTTGTAAATCTGAGACCCTGTTAAGAGTTTGGGCTGATTTTAGCTTCTTTTTTTCTCAACATGTCAGAGCTTACCTTTCTTTTCCAGGTTGTAACTACTCCCAAATGGGGCCCAACCGGCTGGCAATATATAGCACTTAGTATCCCTGCTTGGTAGTGGTTTAAAACCGAGAAGACAAAAATGCACTCCTTTGAAGGTTCACAAGTCCTCAAATGTTTGTAATATATGACAAATCTCAGTTATGATGTTCTACCAGTCTGTTGGACCAGTGCTCTGGACTTCTCCACTCTGCTGGGGGAGCAGCATTGTAACTGGAGAAACCAACCGACTCACTAAACTGGTGTGGAAGGCCGGCTCCATCATTGGCAAAGAGGACTATCCGGAACAGGTGGAGAGGAGGACATGAAGAAATGTTTGTCCATATTGGAGAACCGGACCACCCTCTCCACCACCTACTGCAGGGACAGCGGAGCACGTTCTCCAACAGACTGCTTTAGCTCTGCTTCACAAGGACAAACAGGAGAACATTCCTGATACAGGAGAACATTCTTGATAGAGGAGAAACTTCCAGATACAGGAGAACCTTCCTGGCAACTATTAGACTTTACAATAAATCACCTCTGGCCAGATCCTCCTCAAATTGAACATCAATGAACATTGCACCACTTTCACTTTATATACACTTAGATACACTGTATTTACTTTCATTTATTTATTTTTATTTATTTCCTTTATTATTTAACTTCTTAAATGTAATATATCCTGTCCTACTATTTTATTGTATTATTCTAAGAATCTAGTTACTAGAGAAGAAAACAGCACAGACAGAGACAGACAGCCCGTCCAACAGAGAGAGAGAGAGAGAGTTCAAAGGAGAGGCCAGGTGTCAGTGATCAGACTAATCACAGCAATCAACACAAACAAAGCAGATTGAACTGTTGAACCCGGTTTCGCGCCTCTTCTCCGCAGTTTGAGCGGCGCGCTGCTCTCTCCTGCTTCAGTGACTCAGGAAACGCCACAGAGGGAACGACAGCCTCCTGACATGACAGCTCTTCTTGAGGTAAGAATGCCAACTTAATTTAATTTCAGAGAGTAACGTTGTATTGAACGGGCAACGTTAGTGACACTGAGGTTTCTACTCGGCTCTCTGGTGAGGAGTTGAGCTAGCCTCGTGTGAGCTAGCGGGTAGCTACTTTTGAATTCGAGGCATGGTGTTCTGCAGTTCTGTGTCGCCTTGGGCGTCAAGAGTAAGTTAACTTAGCTATCTGATGGTTAAGTGTCTTCACGTTTCTTTAACATCGTCGATGTAACGTAGGTTGTCGGTTTCTGTGTTGAACGAGCTAACATTAGCTTACTTTACATATGTTAGCTGAGGTAATGTTTAGCTAACGCTCGTGTTATAGGTTCATTAGTGGCAGGTGGGTTAAGACACCTGAGGGGTCACGTGCTACACACTTCATCTAATAACCACGATTTTATTGAAGTGCTTTGAAACTGGTTCCACGCAGACATGTATAGACAAGCTCACATATACCGGAGCGGTCAGTCCGGACAGTCACGGGGCCAGACACCTTATTGTACGTGTCTGTTCACGTGTGTTGAGATATGCTCTCATATTGTAGGATAACTTTATTACTATTTCTATCTAATTTACTAATGGACATTGGGCAACTTGAACTGATTGTGACCAATGAACCTGATTTGAGCCACCTGTGTGTGGGCGTGAACTGTTTATTTGAGTGTCAATAAAAAGCCTCACTGGAGGGTGAGGGCAGTTCTCTATTGGCTGTGTAACAGACAAGTCACGTATCCTGTGTCTCCATACTTCTTTAATTCCTCCGTCTAGTAAGTCTTATTGTTGGTGCTATTTGTGTTATGTTTTATCCACTGTGCTCTTAGCTCTGCTAAGAGGTTATGGGCCCAGGTGATGGCGAAAACCTATAGAGCAAAACATTTAAAACTAACACTTAAGACTAGGTGCGTAGGCACCAAACATGACTAGTAGCAGAAAGCCAGTAGAGCCGAGTGGAGCCGCTGGTCGCGCTTGTTATTTGACGGGGATGAAAATAATTATGAATTGTGGGAGACTAAGTTCTTGGGCCACCTTCGTCTGCAAGGGTTGAAAGAAACCATTCTGAGTGCCTGTGACAGAGGACGAAGAGGAACTGCTGGAATGAGGCAAAGAATGAAGAAGCATATGCTGAGCTTATCCAGTTTCTGGATGATAAGAGCCTGTCCCTGGTGATGCGGGAAGCACCCGACGACGGTAGAGCAGCACTACTTATTTTGAGAAACTATTACCAAGGCAGAGGAAAGCCAAGAATTATCAGCCTTTATACTGAGCTCACCTCCAGAATTCAAGCAGCGAGAGTGTAACCGAGTATGTGATACGTGCTGAGACAGTCAGCACAGCGTTGAGAAACGCAGGCGAGACTTTGAGTGACGGGCTACTTGTAGCTATGGTTCTAAAAGGGCTTACCGAAACGTTTAAACCGTTCGTTATCTACATCACGCAAAGAGATGAGACCGTGGCGTTCCTGAATTCAAGACGAAACTGCGAGCTACGAGGACACAGAGAAGATGCGTGCTCCAGACACTGAGGACAATGTGATGACAGCAGGCGACGAGCAGCGAGACCCACCAGACGAGGTGGAGGTCCAGGCGAACGTCAGCAGCAGCAGCAGCAGCTGGCGACGGGGACGCGAGCCGGGGTGTTTCAGGTGTGGGACACACGGACACCTCGCCCGCGCTTGTCAGCGCAAAGTGTGGTGCAGCCACTGCAGGAGCGACACACACAGCAGCGAGACCTGTCGGAGCAAGAGGCGACGAGGCCGAGATGACGCCCGTAAAGCTTCAGAGGAGACGGGGGAGGAGGACGAGTATGCGTTCCGGTTGAGCGACATGGCAGCAGATGTCCAGCCGAGCCAAGATGTCAACGTGAGGGGCCTGATGGTCGACTGCGGGGCGACCTCGCACATCGTTACAGACCTCGCCAAGTTCAAGTGTTTCAACGGCGAGTTCAAGGCCGGCCTGTATATTCTTCTTAAATCAAGAGTTATTTTTATGATATTCACTTTTAGGAAAAAAATAATAATAACATTCTCATTTTAAAGTGAATATGTTTATTTCCCCCCAGATGCTCCAAGGCGTCCCTCTGTGTCGGCGAGTCCCTCTGCTGAGATCGTGGAGGGCAGCTCAGTGACTCTGAGCTGTAGCAGTGATGCTAACCCAGCAGCTAACTACACCTGGTACAAGGAGGATGAAGAAGAACCAGCAGCATCAGGACCGATCTTCATCATCAACGACTTCAGAGATGAACACAGTGGGAGATATCGCTGTGACGCCCAGAACAACAGAGGACGTAGTTACTCCACCTGCCAGCTGCTGGTAGCAGCCGGTGAGTTCCTCCACGCTGCCTCCATCACGTCGGGGTCCCTTCATGTGGGACAGGAGGCCGAGCTGAAGCCCGTCATCACTCAGCGCCTTCAGATCAACAGATCATGACCTCATCCACACCACATGCTACGCTAACACCTATTTAGTTTCTAAGAGATTAGCGTGTGCATTAGCGTGTTTATTAGCGTGTGAATTAGCTTGTGCATTAGCGTGTTTATTAGCGCGTTTATTAGCGTGTGCATTAGCG
The DNA here is from genome assembly GCF_029220125.1 of Pseudoliparis swirei. Taxonomy (NCBI): domain Eukaryota; kingdom Metazoa; phylum Chordata; class Actinopteri; order Perciformes; family Liparidae; genus Pseudoliparis; species Pseudoliparis swirei. The sequence goes on along the minus strand of NC_079411.1, from coordinate 1,321,517 downwards.
TGTTTATTAGCGTGTGCATTAGCGTGTGCATTAGCGTGTTCATTAGCATGTTTATTAGCGTGTGCATTAGCGTGTTTATTAGCGCGTTTATTAGCGTGTGCATTAGCATGTTTATTAGCGTGTGCATTAGCGTGTTTATTAGCGTGTTTATTAGCGTGTGCATTAGCGCGTTTATTAGCATGTGCATTAGCGTGTTTATTAGCGCGTTTATTAGCGTGTTTATTAGCGCGTTTATTAGCATGTGCATTAGCGTGTTTATTAGCGTGTTTATTAGCGTGTTTATTAGCGTGTGCATTAGCGTGTTTATTAGCACGTTTATTAGCGTGTGCATTAGCGTGTTTATTAGCGTGTTTATTAGCGTGTGCATTAGCGCATTTATTAGCTTGTTTATTAGCGTGTGCATTAGCGTGTTTATTAGCGTGTGAATTAGCGTGTGCATTAGCGTGTTTATTAGCGCGTTTATTAGCGTGTGCATTAGCGTGTTTATTAGCGTGTGCATTAGCGTGTGCATTAGCGTGTGCATTAGCGTGTTCATTAGCGTGTTTATTAGCGTGTGCATTAGCGTGTTTATTAGCATGTTTATTAGCGTGTGCATTAGCGTGTTTATTAGCGCGTGCATTAGCGTGTTTATTAGCGCGTTTATTAGCGTGTGCATTAGCGTGTTTATTAGCGTGTGCATTAGCGTGTTTATTATCACGTTTATTAGCGTGTGCATTAGCGTGTTTATTAGCGTGTTTATTAGCGTGTGCATTAGCGCATTTATTAGCTTGTTTATTAGCATGTGCATTAGCGCGTGTATTATTGCGTTTATTAGCGTGTGCATTAGTGTGTTTATTAGCTCGTTTATTAGCGTGTGCATTAACGTGTGCATTAGCGCATTTATTAGCTTGTTTATTAGCTTCTTTATTAGCATGTGCATTAGCGCGTGTATTATCGTGTTTATTATCGTGTTTATTAGCTTGTTTGTTAGCTTGCTTATTAGCGTATATATTAGCGCGTGCATTAGCCCAGTTTAACAAACACATTCCCACAACTTAATGAACGTCTTTTGTTTTCGTGTCGTCACGGTTTCAGGAGCGTGGAGATTAATCGCCGCGGCTACCGTTCCTGTGTTTCTGCTCGCCGTCGTACTCGTCTTCGTCTTCCTCTGGATCATGTAAGCACCTCATGTTTCATTAAATAAAGCCAATAAAAATGCATTCGTTGTAGTTAAACTTCTGAATGTACCCCCCCCCCCGACTAGAAAGAAGAGGTCCTCCAAACAACCGACTGAGAGGCCGGACCCCGGGGAACCGGGGATGGAAGACGAGGTTGAGAAGAAAAAAAAGCCAAATGATGGTCAACCTTTTAAAAGCGGCAAAATAAAAATAATCCTCCTCTCGGCGCGACCGCTCACGGCGTCGTTACGACGATCACGACGGAGTCGCGTTGGACTCCTGATCATAAACGATCACCGTTGACGCTTCAGATCTTCCTCTTTATTTCCCCCACACACACAATTCATCACATTGTCGCGGTTTGAAAAGCAGATTAAAGATTTTGTTGGATTCAGACGCGACGAGGCCCTCTAGTGGCCGTGGGCGTGAAATGACGAGGCCCTCTAGTGGCCGGGCGTGAAGTGACGAGGCCCTCTAGTGGCCGCGGGCGTGAAGTGATGAGGCCCTCTAGTGGCCACGGGCGTGAAGTGACGAGGCCCTCTAGTGGCCACGGGCGTGAAGTGACGAGGCCCTCTAGTGGCCACGGGCGTGAAGTGACGAGGCCCTCTAGTGGCCGCGGGCGTGAAGTGACGAGGCCCTCTAGTGGCCGCGGGCGTGAAGTGACGAGGCCCTCTAGTGGCCACGGGCGTGAAGTGACGAGGCCCTCTAGTGGCCACGGGCGTGAAGTGACGAGGCCCTCTAGTGGCCGCGGGCGTGAAGTGACGAGGCCCTCTAGTGGCCGGGGCGTGAAGTGACGAGGCCCTCTAGTGGCCGCGGGCGTGAAGTGACGAGGCCCTCTAGTGGCCGGGGCGTGAAGTGACGAGGCCCTCTAGTGGCTACGGGCGTGAAGTGACGAGGCCCTCTAGTGGGCGTGAAGTGACGAGGCCCTCTAGGGGCCACGGGCGTGAAGTGACGAGGCCCTCTAGTGGCCGGGGCGTGAAGTGACGAGGCCCTCTAGTGGCCGGGCGTGAAGTGACGAGGCCCTCTAGTGGCCGTGGGCGTGAAGTGACGAGGCCCTCTAGTGGCCGCGGGCGTGAAGTGACGAGGCCCTCTAGTGGCCGTGGGCGTGAAGTGACGAGGCCCTCTAGTGGCCGTGGGCGTGAAGTGACGAGGCCTCTAGTGGCCGTGGGCGTGAAGTGACGAGGCCCTCTAGTGGCCGTGGGCGTGAAGTGACGAGGCCCTCTAGTGGCCGCGGGCGTGAAGTGACGAGGCCCTCTAGTGGCCGCGGTCGTGAAGTGACGCCCTCTAGTGGCCGGGGCGTGAAGTGACGAGGCCCTCTAGTGGCCGCGGGCGTGAAGTGACGAGGCCCTCTAGTGGCCGTGGGCGTGAAGTGACGAGGCCCTCTAGTGGCCGTGGGCGTGAAGTGACGAGGCCCTCTAGTGGCCGGGGCGTGAAGTGACGAGGCCCTCTAGTGGCCGTGGGCGTGAAGTGACGAGGCCCTCTAGTGGCCGCGGGCGTGAAGTGACGAGGCCCTCTAGTGGCCGGGCGTGAAGTGACGAGGCCCTCTAGTGGCCGCGGGCGTGAAGTGACGAGGCCCTCTAGTGGCCGGGCGTGAAGTGACGAGGCCCTCTAGTGGCCGCGGGCGTGAAGTGACGAGGCCCTCTAGTGGCCGGGCGTGAAGTGACGAGGCCCTCTAGTGGCCGCGGGCGTGAAGTGACGAGGCCCTCTAGTGGCCGGGGCGTGAAGTGACGAGGCCCTCTAGTGGCCGGGGCGTGAAGTGACGGGACCCTCTAGTGGCCGGGGCGTGAAGTGACGAGGCCCTCTAGTGGCCGGGGCGTGAAGTGACGAGGCCCTCTAGTGGCCGCGGGCGTGAAGTGACGAGGCCCTCTAGTGGCCGTGGGCGTGAAGTGACGAGGCCCTCTAGTGGCCGTGGGCGTGAAGTGACGAGGCCCTCTAGTGGCCGCGGGCGTGAAGTGGCGGAAGGCTGTCGCCACGCGGTACCATTTTTTGTTCTGATTCGTGCAACAGATGCAACGGGCGGAGCCGGAGGACGGACTTCACTACGCCAGCGTCCAGTAGTCCCAAAGGCGGAGGGCGCCCGCCGGCGCCGGACCGGCCGGCCGACCCGGAGAGGAAACCGAGGGAGAGGACGAGGCGGTCGTCTACGCCGCCGTGGCGTTTGGCGCCGCGGCCTCGAGGTCAGAGCTTTGGACTCGATTAGCGATTATGTTTTAGACTGAATCTCCTCATTTAATGTATCCCCCCCTCAGAAGCCGAGGTCCGGAGGCTGCGGGGGACCCGGCCGGGTTCTACAGCACCGCCACCAGGACGAGAGATCCCTAGTCTGTAACCTCCGTGTCTTTTAAAGACTATTCCTCAGAAATAGAACGTCTTAATACTCAGAGACATTCCTTCTGAGCCGCCAGATGTTCGTGGATTGGTGAAGATACTTTGGAGCTCAAATTAACAACAAAGCAACAACAACAAAAGCCCTTTTCATTCTCTTCTAATCTGTCAGTGCTCTGGTGTTTTTATGAAGCCTATACTTCCCAATTGTGTTAATAAATAGAGTTTATTTATAGTCCAGACATTAATCTACAGCGGGCTTTTATGAGCACGAGCTACGAGTTTGGCTACAACTTCCTGTTTGGGCATCATGTTACCATGGAAACCAAAGGACGTGACGGATGAGTTGAGTTATTCACCCCTCCTTAGGTCAGAGTTCAATAAGGAGAACTCACTCGTTTTAATGAAAAATACATGTTCAAACTATTTTTTAGGTACATTGAAAAAATCTAGATCTAAATTGCATTCATCTACCATAACATGTATTTTCACCTAAATTGTATTTGCATTTTGTCATTTTTTTTCTTCATGGGGTGATGTAGATAAATAGGGATGAGACACCTGTTCAGGGTCATAATGACCCGCCCACTCAAAATCAAGCCAAATGAGTCATAAAGGATAAGTATTGAAAGTAAACTTTAGTTATGTTTATTCATCGTGTTAAAGATGACTAAAGAATAGCTAGTCCACCTTAAAACTCATCCCGCCTTAAGTGAGCCTGAGCGGAGACTTGAGACCTCAGAGCCGAGGCCGACTGCAGCTTGTTGAAGTTCAAATGTATTTTTTGATTAAAGCCTGCTTTCAACAATTATTGTTTCTTTTTGTTGACAGTTGAATACATATGCAGAGGGGATTATGCATATGTCTTCATATCAGACAGCCATAACAAGTATATTCTATCCATGTTTTTAGAACTAACATGTTGAGTCCCTGGATGCTGTGTGGACTAACCCCTCTGCATACAGCTTCATAATGTAGAGTTTTATTAATAAATGAGACATGAAGCTTCATAATATATAGTTTTATGAATAAATGTGTATACATGATAGAAATCGTCCTTTAAAGAGATTAAAGTTTCATGACACAGACTCTACAGGTGAAGAGGGTCAACACATGACCTCATCGATATCACATGGACCTTCATTACTGACCTTTAAGAGGAGGAATTATTCTTTGACATGTTTTATGAAATATGTTTAAATATGCAAATGTGTATATCTTGGTGTTTTTCTTTCCACAAAGAAGACGTATCACTCTCTCCAGTGCATTAACAACTATAGTGTGTCTCTGTAATCACGTTTCGTGGTTCTGGTCTTCGATGGGCGGTCCATCGTTCCCCAGGACTTGTTTATGTAAAGTTTGCAAAACAACAAACCGGTTCGCTTCTTCTATTTGGGGAATGATGACATCACGCTCTGAGGCTATAAGAAGAGGGAAGGGAGGCCGGCTCTCTGGACTCTGTCTAAGGACCAGGTACCCATCAAGACCTCGTGGTTCTCTAGAGTCTGTCTAAGGACCAGGTACCCATCAAGACCTCGTGGTTCTCTAGACTCTGTCTAAGGACCAGGTACCCATCAAGACCTCGTGGTTCTCTAGAGTCTGTCTAAGGACCAGATACCCATCAAGACCTCGTGGTTCTCTGGACTCTGTCTAAGGACCAGGTACCCATCAAGACCTCGTGGTTCTCTGGACTCTGTCTAAGGACCAGGTACCCATCAAGACCTCGTGGTTCTCTTCTTCTCTCATCTCTTCAGGTCTCAACGTTCTCCGCCCGGCGAGGTGGCGATGAGAGGAGCGGCGATGTGTTTCCCGGCGGCGGCCTGCGGATGGGTCGCCCTCCTTCTCTCCGTGTCAGGTACCTCCAGGAGGCCGTGAAACCTCATCGCTTCACGGTCGTCCTCTCAAGACGTCTCGAGGGTCTTCAACCTCGGTTTCTTTTCCATCACTCGTTCATCTTTCTGCATTCTGAAAGCAAATCAAACGGAAGTTTTGGAGGCGACGTAAACAAACTTCCAGAAATCAGAAAAGTCAAGTGAATTATTATTATTATTTTCAAATGTTTCAATACAGTCGATTAGTTCAGGGAAAAAGCCGCGAGCGCTTTGAGAGCTGCAGTAGAAATGTTCCGCTGGTACCTTTTTGTTATTTTTGCTTATCGTGTTGTTGTTGTTGTACTAACATGAAGTTGGGGAAGAGGCCTAAAGAGTTGGTCAACAGAGTATTTAATAGATTTATGTGTTTAGAACCGCTTCCCTTTAAACCGTCTCTTGTTATCTGTGCTAAAACCAGTCCGGTGGGATATTTCCATATTACGCCGAGCCGGCAGTAATTTGCCTGTTTGTCGCCGCGCTCGGGCTCGGTCTGGTCAGGAAGCCGAATTAGCCACGTTTGATTTGACACTGTTCCTTATCTACCCGAAAATCCAAAGCACATTTTTGAGAAGCAAATACCTTTTGCCCGCTAAGGAATTTGCATAATGAAAAATGACAACAAACAAACCATAAAGCATTACTTGTATCGCTCTTTTTCAACAGGAAGCAAACACATGCAAAACAAAGAGAACACGACGCGGAACAAGCTGGAAATAAACGTCTTGCCCTTTTTCTATTTTTAACTTTTATTTTAAGCATTCGAATTATGGCCGTCTTGATCTCGACTTGCTCGCAAGATCGAGTCGGCCTCAGTTATCAGAGCCAGGTGCCACCAGGCGGCAACCTTTGGTTCTGCCAATGCAGGAAGTGTCTTAAAACTTGCATTCTCTCTCCTGACCACCAGGGGGAGACACATCTCGTTGTATAGAAGTCCATGCTTCGTGTGTTAAATCTGCATTCTCTCTCCTGACCACCAGGGGCGGCGACTCTGGTTGTATATAAGTCTATGCTTCATGTGTTCAAGCTGCATTCTCTCTCCTGACCACCAGAGGGCGACTCCTCTGGTTGTATAGAAGTCTATGCTTCATGTGTTAAAGCTGTATGCTCTCTCCTGACCACCAGGGGGCGACTCCTCTGGTTGTATAGAAGTCTATGCTTCATGTGTTAAAGCTGCATTCTCTCTCCTGACCACCAGGGGGCGACTCCTCTGGTTGTATAGAAGTCTATGCTTCATGTGTTAAAGCTACATGTCGTGTTATTTACATTTGACACTCGATTAACACTAGTGTTAATCAAAATGAACACTTCTCAGTGTAGTGTAGAGTAAAATAATAACTCTCACAAGAGTTGCGTTTAACTCTGACATGTTAACACTATGTTCAGTGTTACTTTAACACTCTAAAGATAAGGGGCCATATGTTCACTGGCTGAGTGTTAACATGTACTCTTTAAGTGTTAAATTAACACTGACAATATTACTGTGTAGAAACTGTTAGACTTGACCGCCTGCTACTTTCCAGGCAAGTGCAGTTCATCTCCAATACTGTCACAGTTTTATACCAAAGGTATCAATTTGGGAATTCAAACTTTACGCAAGCTGCTGTTCATTTATGTATGAATGTCCACGTGTTCCTCGTCTTGTAAATTTATGTTTTCTCTCCTCCAGATGCTCCTAAGGTTCCCTCTGTGTCAGTGATTCCCTCTGGGGAAGTGAGGGAGGGCAGTAAGGTGACCCTGACCTGTAGCATGGATGCTATCATAGCAGCTAACTACACCTGGTACAAGGAGGACCAACCACGTCCTCTCAGTGAAGACCCTCAGCTCGTCTTCAGCTCCATCCGGTCATCTGACTCTGGACAGTACTCCTGCACAGTTGACAACCAGCTGGGGAAGAAGAGATCTGAAAACATCTCTATTGATGTGAAATGTGAGTGAAACATCTTACTGGAAAAAAAGGAGATTGATTTTGTCTTTCATAGATAAGTTAGATAGGTAAGTTTTAGTCAACATTGGAGGGAGCTTTGAGGGACCCCAGTCGTGAGAGGAAGAGGAGGGGACCCAGGACGGAGTCTTGAGGAACCCCAGTAGTGAGAGGAAGAGGAGAGGACCCAGGACGGAGCCTTGAGGAACCCCAGTAGTGAGAGGAAGAGGAGAGGACCCAGGACGGAGCCTTGAGGGACCCCAGTAGTAAAAGGAAGAGGAGAGGACCCAGGACGGAGCTTTGAGGGACCCCAGTAGTAAAAGGAAGAGGAGGGACCCAGGACGGAGCCTTGAGGAACCCCAGTAGTGAGAGGAAGAGGAGAGGACCCAGGACGGAGCCTTGAGGGACCCCAGTAGTAAAAGGAAGAGGAGAGGACCCAGGACGGAGCCTTGAGGGACCCCAGTAGTAAAAGGAAGAGGAGGGGACCCAGGACGGAGCCTTGAGGAACCCCAGTAGTGAGAGGAAGAGGAGAGGACCCAGGACGGAGCCTTGAGGGACCCCAGTAGTAAAAGGAAGAGGAGAGGACCCAGGACAGAGCCTTGAGGGACCCCAGTAGTAAAAGGAAGAGGAGAGGACCCAGGACGGAGCCTTGAGGGACCCCAGTAGTGAGAGGAAGAGGAGAGGACCCAGTACGGAGCCTTGAGGAACCCCAGTAGTAAAAGGAAGAAGAGAGGACCCAGGACGGAGCCTTGAGGGACCCCAGTAGTAAAGGAAGAGGAGGGACCCAGGACGGAGCCTTGAGGGACCCCAGTAGTAAAAGGAAGAGGAGAGGACCCAGGATGGAGCCTTGAGGGACCCAGTAGTAAGAGGAAGAGGAGGGGACCCAGGACGGGGCCTTGAGGGACCCCAGTGAGAGGAAGAGGAGGGGACCCAGGACGGAGCCTTGAGGGACCCCAGTAGTGAGAGGAAGAGGAGACTCAGGAGGGAGCCTTGAGGGACCCCCGTAGTGAGAGGGCAAGGTTCAGACACAGATCCTCTCCAAGTTACCTGGTAAGTGCGGCCGTTGAGGTCGGATGAGAAGAGGAAGAGGAGAGCCTGAGATGCCAGGTCCTGAAGGATCTGGTGGTTCACTGTGTCAAATGCGGCAGAAAGGTCTAGAAGGATGAGGCCAAAGGAGAGGGTTGACTCTCGCCTCCTTCAGAGAGTTAGGGAGCCAGTTGAGAGGGATCTGTTAACAAGATGGGTGGGAAGGTAAGATGGTCCGGAGCATCAGCCTGGAGGATGTGAGACGGGGTCAAGGGGCATGTGGTCGGGTGGGCGGAGGTCACCAAGCTAAGAACTTGATTAGGAGACAAGGGGTTGAAAGAGGAAAGCGAGGAGGGTGCTACCCTAAATTTCCTGGAGCATGCAACATAAAGTAAAAACATGGACTTGCATTTAGCTGAAGTTTATTTGTGTCGGAGAAACGACAGTGAGGCAAGAGCCTGTTCAGACAAAGTATCCTGCAGACCACTGATCATATTATTGCTGTTGATGTCTCCTCAGATGCTCCAAGGCGTCTCTCTGTGTCGGCGAGTCCCTCTCCTGAGATCGTGGAGGGCAGCTCAGTGACTCTGACCTGTAGCAGTGATGCTAACCCAGCAGCTAACTACACCTGGTACAAGATGAAGATAAAATCCTTCCCTCATCGTGTCAGTGAAGACTCTCAGCTCGTCTTCCGCTCCATCCAGTCCTCTGACTCTGGGCTGTTCTACTGTAAAGCTGATAACCGTCTGGGGACGAGGATTTCTAAATTTGTCTCTATTGATGTGAAATGTGAGTAAAACTGTTTCTTAAAATACAAAAAACATCTTAAATGTGTTCAGTCTTCGCAGGAGAGGATTTCACTGGTCATACAATCTTCAGCTCGACTTGCTTCACATTCAGTCTGCTGTAATTCACTGAGCAGCTTCAGGAGATTTGGGTTTTTACCTTCGCATTGAAAATGCAGAAGGTAATGTTTTGATCGCCGTGTATTTATTATTATTAATTTTTTTTAAAAATGTTATTCTTTTATTTATTTGTATGTATGCGTGTTATTCGCATAAGTAAAAAAGTATTAAACCGAATCGCATGAGATTGGGTGGGATGATTGGTTATTATCCGGGGACCATTTGTTTAGATTTTGGGATCAATCGGGTCAAAGGTCAAGGTCAAGGTCATGAAAAGGTCAACATCTTCTTTTTACCATAGCGCGGTCAATTTATATCCAATTGGAATGCAAATAATGCCAAAATGTTCATAATTCAATGCCCAATCTACCGAGTGCCCATTCTAGTTTTAATTCCGTTTTGAGACCCAAATTCAAAGTCTGAAAAGCTGCAACACATTCATTCACCGTTTCTTATTAAAATACCACATGTTCTTCTGTATTAAAACAACCGTAACCTATAATTATCTCTGTTAAATCTTCCCCCCAGATGCTCCAAGGCGTCCCTCTGTGTCAGTGTGTCCCTCTCCTGAGATCGTGGAGGGCAGCTCAGTGACTCTGACCTGTAGCAGTGATGCTAACCCAGCAGCTAACTACACCTGGTACAAGAAGAACCAACCAGGTCCTCTCAGTGAAGAACCTCAGCTCGTCTTCATCTCCGTCCGGTCCTCTGACTCTGGACTGTACTCATGTGCAGCTGAGAACCAGCTGGGGAAGAAGAGATCTAGAAAGATCTCTATTGATGTGAAATGTGAGTGAAATACAGGTTATAAACAACAGAAGAGACACATTCAAGATGTCTGTACTTTATCAAAGGAGCAGGACACACGACGGAGAGATGAGGCTCCACATGTTCAACAAGAAATCTGCCAGATTGTCTAAATAAAGATGTTATTGATCCATTTATAATCATCTATATTCTCAGATGCTCCGAGGCGTCCCTCTGTGTCGGCGAGTCCCTCTCCTGAGATCGTGGAGGGCAGCTCAGTGACTCTGACCTGTAGCAGTGATGCTAACCCAGCAGCTAACTACACCTGGTACAAGGAGGATGAAGAAGAACCAGTAGCATCAGAACCGATCTTCATCATCAACGACTTCAGAGATGAACACAGTGGGAGATATCTCTGTGAAGCCCAGAACAACAGAGGAAGTAGTTACTCCACCTTGAATCTGGCAGGTGAGTCTTTCCGCTCTTTGTGATTCTCAGGACGTGCACACAATTATTTTTTCTCATTTTTATTTGACGTTATTTGACTCAAATGAAATTAGTTTATGTTTGCAGTAATACTCGCCAAGAACCGCAGTGTGCCCACGTGCTTTAAAAGCAGCTCCCTCTGCAGCTGGATACTGGAGGTCCTCACCAACAGACCCCAGTATGTTAGGTTAGGTCGTCACACCTCGTCCCCCCTCAGCCTGAGCACTGGCGCTCCACAGGGCTGTGTGCTGGGTCCCCTCCTCTACTCCCTGTTCACCCACACCATCATCTGTATATAATATATATACTGCTCTCTTTGCAATGCTGGTCGGATGATAACCGACATTTCGTTGCCTCAGTACCTGTACTCTGTGCAATGCCAATAAAGTTGAATTTGAATCTGATCTGAATCTTATTCTCCTGTGGATCTCATCGCGGTCTCCGATGTGCTCTCTCTTACAGTGGTGCCGAGTAACGATACAGTGACGTACTATTTTCCTGACATCTGTGCCCCCAGAGGAGGGTATACACTTATGTTCTGCGAAGCCAAGAACACAAACAATCGATCTGTAACGGAACAATTCTGGTTTACTCAAGAAGTAAATAATGATCCTTTTGATCTGACGGGCGACTCAGACTACAAAGGTCGAGCAACGAATATATGTTTTATGCCGACCGACTGCTACCTTAAGATCACAGACCTGAAGGAGAGCGACTCCAAGACGTACAAGTGCATCTTCTTTATAGAACCATCAGGTGACAAGTGGATCGGTGAACCTGGAGTCAATCTGACCGTCACAGGTAACGTGGGGGTTTACAAACACACACACACAAACACACACTTAAATAATGATAATCTATTAAATATTGGATTTTAAATGTACTATTAATTCATGTATTGTGCTTCTACTTTAATCATCATTATTGTTTTTTATTTGATATTCTTTTTTTCCTTGTCTCTCACACACACACACAGACACACACACAGACACACACACACACACACACACACACACATGTTGCTGGGTGACTGTGTCTCTTGTAACGCGTGACTGTGTTGTCTCTCACGGATCCAGCTCTGCAGGTTAAAGTGATCAGCGTGACGGTCAACAGCTCTCACACCGAGGCAAATCTGAGTTGTACCAGCATCTGCGGCGGTCCTTCCTACAGATGGTACCTGAACGGACAGAAAGTTCCCGGGGCCAGTGCTTTCTACACGGGCTCTTTGAAACCTGGAGACGGCGTCTCGTGTCGTCTGATCAGTGATTGGTGGTACGATGGTGGCTCTCCCTCTCCTACCCTCTGTGAGTATGCGTCACGGAGTCGTGGGAAACAAACAAAACGACCGGATCGTTCCAGACAGAATTAATCATCGGCAATCGGCATGCAATCGAATGCATGCCGGTTAGAATGGTGTCCGTCTCGAGTCGGCCTCAGTTTTCCGACCCAGGTGCCACCAGGCGGCAGCCTTTGGTTCTGCCAATGCCGGAAGTGTGTTAAAACTGGCATTCTCTCTAGTGACCACCAGGGGGCGACACCACTGGTTTTATAGAAGTATTTGCTTCATGTGTTAAAGCTGTGTTCTCTCTAGTGACCACCAGGGGGCGATTCCTCTGGTTGTATAGAAGTTCATAGAAAATTAATCTACTTCTTTCCGTATTCATTCCCTCAGTAAACATGAGTTCATGATCTCAATCTGTAGTTACAGCATGATGTTTATTTATTAAATTATATTTCATAGAACATTGTGTGAGGTTCCGATAACTACGTCCACTTCTTGAACTCAACACCTCGTTTTATGGAAAATCTTAATTTGATGTGTAATTGTAAAACGCTAGATTGTTGGCTGTTAGCTACATGTTTGGAATGACGGTTTAATCCATAAATAAACATAGCTTTTGTGGGTTAATAAAAGTAATACGTGTTTATTAAACAATTAGCTCTTTCAAAGTCCTTTTCACGGTAGAAGAACAACGGATATAATATCAATTTGGGAATTCAAACTTTACGCAAGCTGCTGTTCATTTATGTATGAATGTCCACGTGTTCCTCGTCTTGTAAACTTGTGTTTTTCTCTCCTCCAGATGCTCCTAAGGTTCCCTCTGTGTCAGTGATTCCCTCTGGGGAAGTGAGGGAGGGCAGTAAGGTGACCCTGACCTGTAGCATGGATGCTATCATAGCAGCTAACTACACCTGGTACAAGGAGGACCAACCACGTCATCTCAGTGAAGACCCTCAGCTCGTCTTCAGCCCCGTCCAGTCCTCTGACTCGGGACAGTACTCCTGCACAGTTGACAACCAGCTGGGGACGAAGAGATCTAGAAACATCTCTATTGATGTGAAATGTGAGTATTTTTGGAAGAAAACAAGATTGATTTAGTCTTTGATAGATGTTCAAGGGGCAGTTCCTGTGAGCATTGACGTCACTGTTGCCACTCGTGTGTATGTCTATGTTTACGGTTCAACGGCATCTAGTGCCAAGGGTGCACATTGCAACCGACTGAAATTGTTCCTGTGTGCGAATATTATACTTGTTTCCCTCTCTGGGCGAACGTCGAAACACGGCAGCCTCGTACGTAGATATAAACCTCTCATTTTAAGCCAATTTAATCACAACGGTTCTTATTTTCTGGTGATAATACACGAAAGTAAACATAGTTATCCAGATTGAATTCCATCTAAATGCGACACGCTAATAGATTTTACACAGATTAACCCCTTGAGAGCCGTCCTCTCATTTTCAAGGAGGTCCAAAATAAACGCTTAGAAAACCAGTAAAAGACCAGAGAACACGACCCAATGTGAAACACCACAACAGTGACAACCAAGCGAATAACACAGGGAGATGTATTATGATTTATTTGTAAAGTAGAAAAGATTGAGAGGACAACCTAAGAGTAAACAGGGAAGCAATGATCAATCTCTAAATGGAAAGAACATGATGGTTTTACTGGATCTCCTGACCACCAGGGGGCGACACCTCTGGTTGTATAGAAGTATTTGCTTCATATATTAAAGCTGCATTCTCTCTCCTGACCACCAGGGGGCGACACCTCTGGTTGTATAGAAGTATTTGCTTCATATATTAAAGCTGCATTCTCTCTCCTGACCACCAGGGGGCGACTCCTCTGGTTGTATAGAAGTCCATGCTTCATGTGTTAAAGCTGCATTCTCTCTCCTGACCACCAGATGGCGACTCCTCTGGTTGTATAGAAGTCTATGCTTCATGTGTTCAAGCTGCATTCTCTCTCCTGACCACCAGGGGGCGACTCCTCTGGTTGTATAGAAGTCTATGCTTCATGTGTTAAAGCTGCATTCTCTCTCCTGACCACCAGAGGGCGACTCCTCTGGTTGTATAGAAGTCTATGCTTCATGTGTTCAAGCTGCATTCTCTCTCCTGACCACCAGGGGGTAACTCATCTGGTTGTATAGAAGTCTATGCTTCATGTGTTAAAGCTGTAAAAAAGAAAACGTGGACTTGCATTCCGCTGTAGTTTATTTGTGTAGCGACGGTGAGGCAGAGCCTGCAGACCGCTGATCATATTATTGTTGATGTCTCCTCAGATGCTCCAAGGCTTCTCTCTGTGTCAGCGAGTCCCTCTCCTGAGATCGTGGAGGGCAGCTCAGTGACTCTGAGCTGTAGCAGTGATGCTAACCCAGCAGCTATCTACACCTGGTACAAGGACGATGAAGAAGAACCAGCAGCATCAGGACCGATCTTCATCATCAACGACTTCAGAGCTGAACACAGTGGGAATTATTACTGCAAAGTCCAGAACAACATGGGGAATAGTAACTCCATCTTGAATCTGACTCTGGTAACCGGTGAGTCTTTCCACTGGATCTGATTCTCAGGAAGTGCACACACACAATCGTTCCGTATTTTATTTTCCATTTTCAACCGGTCGTCTTCAACCCCACAACGATGCTGACTTCAATGAGTGTGTGTCTGCAGTCGACCTCGCCAAGACCAACACACTGTTGGAGTTTCCTTCGTATAATTCTCTTTTGTCTGCTTTCATAAATAACTTAAATGTTCTCTCTTTATAATTGAGGTTAAATGATGTATATGTGATTTATTATATTTGGCCACATCTTATAACTCCCCGATTATCTGCTCTCACCAGGTCTTCCAGACGGATGGATAATAGCCGTTGCGTTATTATCTGTTATTTTATGTCTCGTCGTACTCGTTGTTGGCTTGATGTGGATGAGGTGAGTCGTAACTCATTGTTCAATGAAACATGACAAGTTAAATTCAAGCAGTCGATGTCATGATCTGGAGTCTTATTTTGAAGTCCCGGTCTCTCCTCTGTTTCCCTGCACTTCCTTCCCTGTGACTGTCCGTCTTGTTCCCGATCGTTTCCTCCTGTGTGGACTTCAAAGACGGGAACACTCCAGATCACGACAGTCAATTCCTCCGTGATTTATTTGACCATTGTGAATGTGTTCCTCCACTCGCCTCCCCACCAGGAGAAAGTGGGCCCTTGAGCGACCCCCCGCGTCCCCCAGGAAACCAGACGGAGAGGCACAGGTGAGGAAGGGCAGACGAGCTCACCTCCCATCTCAGCTACACAACTGGACACACAATAATCGTATTCGTCTAATATCCATAGAAACAACCCGCAGAGGAGGAGAGTGACCTTCACTATGCCAGCGTCCAGTTCTCTAAGAAGCCAGCAGATCCCGTCTACGGGAACATCACGCCATCGGGGGCCCAAAGACGCCCCGCTGAGGACGCCGTGGAGTACGCCTCTCTCACCTTTAGGGGTCAACTCCCAGGGTGAGCAGCGCTGTGGAGCTGCTGTTCATGGCGAGTTTAACACCTTTGACATCAAAGCACATCTCAGTGAGCGTTATGTGGAGTTACCGTCGCATTGAAAATGCGGAAGGTTATGTTTTGATCGCCGTGTATCGGCTCCTGGCCGTCTCCATCGGCTCCTGGTCGTCTCTCTCGGCTCCTGGCCGTCTCCATCGGCTCCTGGCCGTCTCCATCGGCTCCTGGTCGTCTCCATCGGCTCCTGGCCGTCTCCATCGGCTCCTGGCCGTCTCCATCGGCTCCTGGTCGTCTCCATCGGCTCCTGGTCGTCTCTCTCGGCTCCTGGTCGTCTCCATCGGCTCCTGGCCGTCTCTCTCGGCTCCTGGTCGTCTCCATCGGCTCCTGGTCGTCTCCATCGGCTCCTGGCCGGCTCTCTCGGCTCCTGGCCGTCTCTCTCGGCTCCTGGTCGTCTCCCTCGGCTCCTGGTCGTCTCTATCGGCTCCTGGCCGTCTCTCTCGGCTCCTGGTCGTCTCCCTCGGCTCCTGGTCGTCTCTATCGGCTCCTGGCCGTCTCCATCGGCTCCTGGTCGTCTCTATCGGCTCCTGGTCGTCTCCCTCGGCTCCTGGTCGTCTCTATCGGCTCCTGGCCGTCTCTCTCGGCTCCTGGTCGTCTCCCTCGGCTCCTGGTCGTCTCTATCGGCTCCTGGCCGGCTCTCTCGGCTCCTGGCCGTCTCTCTCGGCTCCTGGTCGTCTCCCTTGGCTCCTGGTCGTCTCTATCGGCTCCTGGCCGGCTTTCTCGGCTCCTAGCTGGCTCTCTAACACGCCGTTGTTTGTGTTTCCTGGAACACACGATGGGAGCCAGAGGGACCGATGTCTGGACCTGCAGCCTGGATCAACAGTCCCCCCCCCCCCCCCCCAGTGTCACACATCTGACTGTAGTCCTGATGTCTTGTCTCGTGTGTGATGTACGTCTCTTCACGCTAAGCATAGTTCACACTGGTTCACTCTCACTCTGCAGCGACGTGTTCATTGTCCGTTAGAAGAGCTTTGGGGAAGAAGCCCCGCCCACAACTGTTTGAGATGCAGCTCTGAAAACCTCCACATTTAGGTGTTTTTATTCTGCTTATTTAATCTGTAGATTTCTGCTAAATGCAACACAAGTTAGCATTAGATAATTGCTCATTTGAATATTTAAAAATAACATTTAAAAACAATGTATACTCTTTGAATGTTGAGTAATCAAATGTGTAAGTGTCATGTTCATTATTTATTTGATAAAATGTGTGTAATGTAACTTTACATCTCTTCAACGGCAGTTTTCTACACTTTCATTCATAAATATATTCTGTTGCTTCCTACAGAGGGATTTGTTCTGAGCCTCATTTACACAACGATTAATTACTAAAGAGGAAGAATTATTTTTAAGAGCTTTTGACAATACTCTGAGTTATTAAATGAGATATATTAATTCCCTGCACGGAGGGAACTATTATACTTTTACTACATTTAAAGCTTGAGTGACCATTTACTTTGCAGATGTGTACAATAAACACAAAGCTAACATTAACATATCAATTATGATGTATTATTAATGATGTTAAGCTACATGTAGATAGAAATATATACTGTAAAGTAATTTAAATTCATCTGCATAATAAATACTTGTTTACTTTAAGATTTTTTTTAATGCTAGAGTTTTTTCTTTACACTTTCCTATCGCGAGCTTTTACTGAAATATGAGATTCCAATTCCTAGAAACTGCTATTTAAAAGATTAAATAAAAGGTTATTTAAAATAACAATCAATATGAATACAGATTACAGACCTCAGGTCAGTAAAGTCATCAGAGAAGGCGGCACAGGATTTAGACGTTGAGGAATAAAACTTGAGTGAGTTCAGAGACAAATATTTAAAGGCAGTAAAATGAACAAAAGACTTCTGTTTGAATGAAGAGAATCATGAAAGAAAGAAGCAACTCCACCTCCTTCCTCTGGTTCCACTCCGGGAACTGATGTTGGGAGGTGTTGACCACGTTTCAGCTAAAAACTAAAAATCAAGTTTGTGCACAACAATAAAGTCATTGATTAAAAAGCTTTACATTTCACCAATGTATTTGGACAGGCTGACGAGGAACGAGCGTTACGTCGTATATTCTCCGATGTTTCTTCGCAGCCTCATGTTTCCTTTCTCTACATCTCTGTCCCTGGAGAGAAGCGGCGGCGCCGTCAGCCCCGAAGTCCGGACCCAAAAGATATCAATGAATACCTGTACCCGGTCGGGGAGCTGGAGGATGGCTGTGGGGAGGGGGAGGGGCATTGCCCTTTAACATCGCAGATTATGTCACTGGATATTTATATATACACTACCGTTCAAAAGTTTGGGGTCACGTAGAAATGTCCTTATTGTTCAAAGCAGTTTTATTCAATGAAGATAACATTAAATGAATCATATATATATAACTATATATCTCTACATAGTTAATGTGTAGATGACTATTCTCTGGTGTATAAGTCTCTACAGAGGTGTGTAGAGGCCCATCTCCAGTGTTCTCATGGTACATTGTGTTATCGCCTTAGAAGACTAGCGGAGGGGTAGAACCCGCTTTTAAGCCTTTTGATGTGAGCGCAGCTGAAAACAATTATGCTGGTGAGAGAAGCTATAAAACTGGCCTTCCTTTGAGCCACAAGAACAACTACATGAATATGTACTATAAACATCTGGTCGCCCAGGTTCTGCTGTTTCATTTGATGTCCAACATCTCTTTCCTCTTTGGTGATGAGCGCATTGTTTTACCGTGTGTTCAAGTGTTCTCAAAGCCATCCAGAAGGTGGAACCTTTTTTAATAAAACACTATTTCGCATGGAAAAAAAGTGACTCGTCAGTTTCTGTAACACAACGAAGGAAACGTCGGACCGCTCTGCTCCTTTAGGTGAGCATCGCCTCCGCTTCAACGGCACCGGAAGCAAAGCACAGGAGACTTGTGGTTGTTGGGAGCCGTGACTGTGGATCTGGAGGGGGCCCGGTCCATCGGAGGATCCCACCGGACTGGACTTCACACCCGGTCCTCCGTGTCTTCTGCGATGTCCGAGACGTTCTCGTATTCAGGACGAGAGTCCAACTGATGGGGAGAGACGGCCAGGTGAGAGTCCATGGACCTCGTTCGTCATGCACATATTTCATGTTTAAAAGACCGTTGTTTGCGTAAGTTGTGCTCCTGGTTGATGCATTACTGGCTCATTATGTTCGAAAGCCAAGTCGTAACCACGAAGTCCCATCAACAGCATCTCTCTCTCACCTCCATCTCTTCGGGTTCTTGTGGTTCAGCGGTGGAGCTCAGAGTTTCCTTCTTCCTGGATTAAGTGCAATGAAACACAATGAAAGTCGTCACCCTGAAGCCAGAGGACCGGAGCGATGGGTTTGTTTCTCGCACCTCGTCCACCGACTCAGGAGAAGCAGAGGAATCAGCATCAGGACCACCAGAGTCAACCTGATGACAGTCATCGTCGATGTTGGATCCCCTAGAAATATGAACAGATTGTTACCATGTGGACCAGGTGTGAGACAGCAAGCAGGTGTGTTAGTGTGATGGAGAACTCACCGGCTACCGTCAGCTGGCAGGTGGAGTTACTACGTCCTCTGTTGTTCTGGGCATCACAGCAATATCTCCCACTGTGTTCATCTCTGAAGTCGTTGATGATGAAGATCGGTCCTGATGCTGCTGGTTCTTCTTCATCCTCCTTGTACCAGGTGTAGTTAGCTGCTGGGTTAGCATCACTGCTACAGGTCAGAGTCACTGAGCTGCCCTCCACGATCACAGGAGAGGGACTCGCCGACACAGAGGGACGCCTTGGAGCATCTGAGGAGACATCATCATACATTAATTTTAAGATGACAATGGAAGAACATATGGGTTGTATTCATGTTTGATTACTGCGTGTTGTTCCTGGAGTTAAACTTATGGAAATAGTTATGAACATGCTGTGTGGACAAAGCGACGTCCGACTCGAGGGTCCCAGACGTCTCCAACCGACACACTGGCTGGAAAACATTCTGGAGGTTATCGATTGAGACGCTTTACTCACATTTCACATCCATGGAGACGTAGTCAGACTTTTTCGTCCCCATAGCGTTCTTAGCTGCACATGAGTACAGTCCAGAGTCAGAGGACCGGATGGAGATGAAGACGAGCTGAGGGTCTTCACTGGGAGGACCTGGTTGGTTCTTCTTGTACCAGGTGTAGTTAGCTGCTGGGTTAGCATCACTGCTACAGGTCAGAGTCACTGAGCTGCCCTCCACGATCTCAGGAGAGGGACTCGCTGACACAGAGGGACGCCTCGGAGCATCTGAGGAGACATCAACATATTCACTTTAAAATGAGAATGTTATTATTTTCCTAAAAGTGAATATCATAAAAATAACTCTTGATTTAAGAAGAATATACAGGTTGTATTCATGTGATTCCTGAGTGCTGATCCTGGAGTTACACTTAAAGGGACAGTTCACCCTCAAATCAAGAAGACACATGTTCCTCTTCCCTCCCGTGATATTTAGTCTCCTAGATTGTTGGGGTGAGTTCTCCATGTTGGAGACATCGTACGTGAGATCTGTCTTCTCGTCAATATCCTGGAACTCAATGAAACATCAGTGTGTTTGACCTGTTTGTCCTGGAGGTCATCCAGGACACAGGAGCAGCTTCTTCCCACTGGCCGTCGGCCTGATGAACATCAGACACCAGCACCACGTCCTCTGCACTCACATCCTGCTTCACGCTCACTGCTGTTGCTTTACTGGACAAACATGATGTCGTTCTGCTTTTATACGGAGACTTTTATTCGTGGATGAGTAAATGTCCGTGCGATGAGAGCGTACGTTACACCGTGTCACATTCAGTCACGCTGCCTGTGCTCCTGAAGAGTGAAGCAGAGTGAAGGTCAGCACACTCACACACTGCAGGAGAAGGGAAGGCCCGGTGTCCTCCGAGAGCACAGGAGACCCCGTCTGCAGGTCCAACCGCCAGTGACCACGACTCGGACGCTTGTCCCTTCATCTCCTGGCCGTTCTTGTACCAGACGTAGAGAGCGCCACCAGGTGGACGACAGCGGCTCTGACACGTCAACCTGACCCGGTTACCACGGTGGTGTCTGCTCACCTTCACCTGGACATCTGGACATGAGAAGAAGGAGCAGAAGTCTTCTTTCATAAACACAGATATGAGTATTGAGACGAGTACCTGTGCAGATGAAAGGTTACCTGTGACGGTCAGAGCGACTCCAGGTCGACCAGTATACCTCCCAGCTGGGTGGTTGGTAATGAACCTGAACCTGTACTCAGCTGAGTCGCTCTCTCTCAGGTCTGAGATGGTCAGAGAGCAGATGGTCCCATCACAGAGAGGCTGCACACGGCCTGAATACTCCGGGTCGGTTCTCAGATCCACATAAACATTGTTGCTCTCTTTAATCAACCAAAATGTTCTCCTAACTGTGGTTTTAAGGCCTTTGATCCAAGGTGGGTATGAGTAGCTGCAGCGTATCTCCACTGTGGATCCCTCCACGGCACAGACCTCAGGAGGCCTGTAAGTCACTCCCCAGTCACCCCGACTCTGAATCACTGGAACACAGAAGGTTCATGACATCAGGGAACAGACTTTCTGTCACTTTCCTTTCCTTCTAGAACTGAACCAAACAGCTTTTAACCAAATGCACACCCAGAGGTGTCAAACCCGTTCTGCCTGAGGACCGACAGTCTGCAGGTCTTCATTTCATGTCGATGACTCGGGTGAAACGAAAACCTGCAGACGGCTCTGAAGTCAGAGAGGATGATAGAACCAAGAGAACCTGATTCACTGCAGTCACTGAAACATACGGGTCTCTAACTAACTGAAGCAGAACAATGTACGGAGGCAGCGGGGCGTTTAGGCTCGGCTGCAGAGAGGGTGGAGCGGGGGTGGGGTTCAGGGAACGGTGTCCAATTGGCCTCAGCTGTGGCTGATTGGTAATCAGCCACCAGCTGAGGCCAATCTGTGTGTGTGTGTCCATAACGGAGCAGTAGGGATGGAGGAGCTGCAGAGGCTCAGTCTGCAGTCTCAATCCTACATATGACCAAATGTCCTTCTTGCTTTGCCTCTCCCTCGGTGCTCGGGGCAGAAACCCACCGGTGAGGCCACGCCCCTGTCACAAATACTCTATCGGTACTTTTTGATGCAAAGAACACTTTATTTCTTCTTATCTCCACTTTCTTTGACTCCATGCTCGGCTCTGTCGTGTTTAGAGGTGTTTAAAGCTGCCTTTAACCTTCACACTGGCTTCATTTATTTACTCATTTGCAGATATTGTCTTTCACATTTCTAAATCTTTTAACCTCGTCCCAAACTTAACCCCGGACTCCCCTTGACGTCTCATGTGCACACGTCTCTAGATTCCCTGAGCGAGGTCGATGTGGCCCTGACGGCGTTTGATGCCCCCTGACCACCAACGAGGAAGAAGATGAATATCTCTGACAGTAGAGTCACACTCCAGAGCTCCTTTCACACAAGCAACGGCTAGTTAGAGAAGGTCAAACGCTGGAAAAGCTGCTTAACTAAAGTATGATGTGCAATGTGTAAAGAACTTCACAGAATTTGATTTTAAAACATTTAAATAGACGAACTACCGTCAACTGAGAGTGAAAAGGTGACAGTGGAGACGTCCAGAGGGCTAAGAACACGCAGAGCATCCCTTCACAGGTCAGAACACGGTGAAACACAGTACCTGGTACAGGGAGGAGGAGGAGGAGGAGCAGGAGGAGGAGGAATCCACTCGCTGCCGCCGGTAAACTCATCGCTGCTGCTCTGGATCCTCTGTGAGACGTTCACTGAAACACGTCTGCAGGTGAATAACGTTGAACAGGAAGCTGTCGTCTCCACGGGGCGTCTCGGTCGGCCGAGAGCAGAAGGCTGAAGTCAAGTTGTTCAAAAGACGCCGATCATGTTCAGACCCTTGAAGGTCTCTCCCTCTCTCTCGCTGTCTCTCTCTGTCTCTCTCTCTCTCTCTCTCTCTCTCTCTCTCTCTCTCTCTCTCTCTCTCTCTCAGTTCACGCTGAGCGTCAGAGCGACAGGGTGTGTGTTTGAGAGCTGCGGAGCGTTGTCTGTGTGTTTCTCTCTTTTCTGTTCTTTCATAGTTGTGTGTATTTAGTTTATGTGGTTTATTAGTTGGGTTTCACAGTAGTTTAAATTGTTTGGTGATTAGTTGGGTTTTTCTCTGGGTGTCTTCCCGCTGCCGGTGCCTCACCGGGCTCGGGCGAGGAAATGTTTGCCCGATTCCCCCGCTGCTCACGAGGAGACACGGGATGAAGATTGCCGTTGACTCCTCGTGCAGCGTGGAGGAATTGGCTCGGGCAGTCGGGAAGAAAGTCGGGTTCAGCAGCGTGAAGTCCGCCGCCAAGATGAACGGCTCGGTCGTGATCTTCCTGGATCAGGTGGCGAAGGTGAGCCGCGTGGTAGAGGAGGGTCTCGGTGGGAGATTTGTTTGTGCAGGTGTTTCCGCTGGACCAGCCGTCCACCAGAGTCCTCGTGTCAAACGTCCCTCCGCTCATCTCCGATGAGTTTCTCAGCAGAGAGCTCTCCCGCACGGAAAGCTGGTCTCCCGATGAGAGAGATCTCATCGGGGTTCAAGGAGAGCTCGATGAAGCATATCATGAGTTACCGTAGATCGGTTTATATGATACTCACGACCGGAGCGCGGAGTTAAACCTGCGCTTCAGCATCAGAGTAGATGATGTTAATTATAACGTCTACGCGTCTTCATCCGGCGATGAAGTGCTTTCATTGCGGGAGGAGGGCACACCGCGAGTCTGTTCGAGCGAGGCGACCCTGCGCCAGCTGGTCCGGGCGGCTCGGGTCCGTCCGCGCGTCACGCGCGCTGCACCAGCGTGGGGAACAGCAGGTGAGGCGGCTGCCGCTGCGCGCTGCGGGGCTCGCGCGCGGCGTCTCTGAGAGGAGGCGCCGCGGCGGCGGCGCTGCGGCGGCGCGCCGATTCCAACGGAGAGCGGCGGCGGCGTCACTGCTGCTGCACCCGACACACATGTGGTGAGTATGAATGAGGGAGGAGTGATGGTGGTGGTGATGGTGGCGATGGGGTAAGGGTGGCGAGGGGGAAGAGGGTGGGAGCCTGGACAGGGCAGTGAGAAGCAGGCTGTGGGTGGAGTCGGGAGCGAGGAAAAAAAAGGAAAAGCGGACCAAGAAAATGGAGGGGATGTGGGGGGATCTGCCAAGAGCAGTGGGGTAGAGGCTGTGGGTGAGGTGGGAAGTGGGAGGAAGAAGGAAAACAAGAAAAAGAAGGGGAAAAAACAAACAAAAAAAGATTAAAAAAACAACAAAAAATATTGGTGATGGTGGTGATGGTGGCACGGGCTTAGAGGTGGAAGTGGGGAGTGGGGTGGAGAATAATGAGGAAAGTGGGAAAGAGGAGGAAAAGGGAAATAAAGACGAGGACAAGGGTGGTGAGAAGCCCATAGAGGGGGTAGGGAAGGTGGGTGGAGGCGAAGAGGTGGAGGAGGACGGTGCAGAGGAAGAGGGGGCGGAGCAGGTAGAGATGGATGAGGAGGAAGCAGGGGGGCAGAAAGGGCCCCCAAAAAGAAAGAAGAGCGGCCAGAGCGCCGGCAGCGAGGCCAAAGCCAGCAGGGTGGAGGAGAGGAGGAGGAGTCAAGGGGCGGGCCGGTGGAGGACAGCAGTGATGAGGAGGGGCAGACGACAGCGACTCTCCTCTAATTTTAACAAACAGTCAAGCTCAAAACTTCATACAGTGGATGAAATAAGCCAGTTTTACACAGAACAAAAACAAAGGAAAGTGGAGGTCAGGGATCACTTCCCTGACCTCGTGAACTTTGTACAGTCTTGCAGATATTATATGAAAAAAAAAAAGTTTGAAAAGCAAGAGGTTTTTAGGATTAAAAAGATTTTACTCAAAGTGAAGGAGTGCATCCAGCAGGGGGAGGTGGAGAGCTCCAATGTGGGTTTTATTTGATTTGTTGATTTTAAGTTTTATTTGTTTTTTAAACTCTTTTCTTTTAATGAACACATTCAGAGTCGGAGTTTTAAACGTAAATGGAGCGAGGGACAGTAAGAAGAGAACATCTATTTATGAATTTAACAAGATGAAAGCCAACGATGTTCTCTTCTTACAAGAGACGACAGCGACAGCACCAACGAGGCGGACTGGAGGAGGGAGTGGGGGGGGGGAAGTCCTCCTGAGCCACAACACCAACCTCAGCGGAGGAGTGGGCTTCCTCTTCTCCAGGGCCTTCAGCCCGCGGTCACTGGAGGTCAAACACATCGTGGAGGGGAGGCTGTTCTTTGTGAAAGCACGGTTCGACCTTTTTAATGTTGTTTTAATTAATGTCTATGCTCCAACAACCGGGGCAGAGAGGAAGCTGTTTTTATCCAAAATTAATGATGTTTTAAATGACTGTGCCTCGGAGGATTTTTTATTCTTGGGGGGGGATTTTAACTGCACAGAGGATGATTTTAAAGACAGAAATCACACAGAGCCACATCCAGCTTCACAGCAGGTGCTGAGGAGGCTGGTCCATTCTCATGGCCTGGTGGACGTGTGGAGAAGGATGCATCCGGACTGCCGACAGTACACATGGTCCCACGTTAGGGAGAAGGATCTCCTCAGCCAGGTTAGACCGTATTTATGTTTTTAAGCACCATTTTAGTATTTTTAAAATGTGCAGCATTGTTCGCTGGTTTTACTGATCACTCTTTGGTTTTATGTCATGTTTTATCAGGAACTTTTACCCAGGAGCGCATATTGGCATTTTAATACAGTTTTAACTTTCGATAGGAGTTTTAGAGAGGTGTTGTTTTATTTTTGGGGCATTTTAGGCTGAGGAAGAGTGATTTTAATAATCTTAGGCAGTGGTGGGACCGTGGTAAGGTAGAAATTAAGCTCCTTTGTCAGCAGCACACTTTCAACGTCACTAGAGACGTCACCAGATCTATGAAGGACCTGGAGACTGAGATAGTGGACCTAGAAAGTTTGAGCGAGTCCACAGGAGATCGAGGACATATTGAAGTCCTCAAAAGTAAAAGCGGCTCTCACGACCTGTTCGGGTTAAAGTACAAGGCGCACTGGTCAGGTCCCGATTCCAGACCATCGCGGAGATGGACACTCCTCTAGCTTCTTCTTCGGCCTGGAGAAGAGGAGTGGGCAGGGGCGAGTGCTCCACTCACTGCTCTGGGCCGCAGGGCAGCCGGGTGAGGAGCCAAGCCAGGTCGGGAAGCGGCGGTGGGGTTTTTACCTCCCTTTATGCCACTGAGTATAGGGAGGAGGGAGAGTCGGCGGAGGGGCTCTGTGGGGAGCTGCCTCAGGTCTCCGAGGAGACTAATGAGGAGCTCGACAGACCCATAACCCCCCAAGAGCTGAAAGCTGCCCTGCAGGGAATGCAGGGAGGGCGCGCCCCCGGGATCGACGGCCTCCCCGCTGAGTTTTACAAAAAATACTGGGATGTCCTCGGAAGGGACATCCTAGACGTCTTCAACGAGAGTCTGGCCTCTGGTTCCATGCCGATGTCCTGCCGGAGGGCAGTGCTGACGCTACTGCCGAAAAAAGGAAACCCGCAGGACATCGGTAACTGGCGCCCTGTGTCTCTGCTGTGTGTGGATTACAAGCTTCTGTCCAGGGTCCTGGCCTCCAGGCTGAGGGGAGCTATGGAGCAGGTCCTCCATCGGGACCAGACCTACTGTGTGCCCGGCAGGTCCATGGTGGATAACGTCCACCTCATTCGGGATGTTTTGGAGGTCTCCAGCTCGTTGGGTATGGATACTGGTCTGATTTCTCTAGATCAGGAAAAGGCTTTTGACCGCGTTGAACACGGTTTC
The DNA here is from genome assembly GCF_029220125.1 of Pseudoliparis swirei. Lineage (NCBI taxonomy): Eukaryota > Metazoa > Chordata > Actinopteri > Perciformes > Liparidae > Pseudoliparis > Pseudoliparis swirei. The sequence continues at coordinate 1,295,463 of NC_079411.1, read as the reverse complement.
CTCTGGAAAGTTCTGGGGAAGTTTGGGTTCAGCGCTGGTTTCATAGCTAAGATCAAGGTGTTGTACAGTAATGTTGAGAGTGTGCTGAAGATAAACGGCAGGCTGTGTGCTCCTTTTAGAGTGAGTAGAGGGGTCCGGCAGGGCTGTGCTCTGTCCGGGATGCTCACGCACTCTCCTCGAGCCCTCCTCATTAAAATACGCTCTAGCCTACATGGTTTGTTTTACCTGGTTTTAGTAAAGGAATGATTTTATCGGCATATGCCGACGACGTTGTTGTTTTATCAAGAATCAAAACGATGTAAACCTTTTAAATCAAATAGTACATGATTTTAGCACGGCATCATCAGCGAGGGTGAACTGGAAGAAAAGCAAAGCCCTCGCTGTTGGGGGAGTGGCGTGGCGGCCTCCGGTTCTTCCACAAAACTCATATGGAAGACGGACGGTTTTAAATATTTAGGAATATACCTGGGGAAACCGAGCATGGTCCAGAAGAACTGGGAGGGCGTCACAGAGAAGATAGAGGGGAAACTTTCCAAGTGGAAGTGGCTGCTCCCCAGATGTCTTTAAAGGTAGAGTACTGGTTTTAAACAATCTTATTGCATCCCAACTGTGGCACAGGTTGACAGTTTTAGACCCTCCTCGGGCTTCTAGCCAACATACAAAAGAAGATGGTGGATTTCTTTTGGGAGGGTCTACACTGGGTGCCACAGGGGTGCTGTTTTAGCCAGAGAGGAGGGGACAGGGCCTTGTCCACCTGGCCAGCCGGACGGCCACTTTTAGATTACAGTTTGTTCAGAAGTTTTAACGAGTCCGGGTTTTAGTGTGGCGAGACGTGGCCAGCTGCATCCTCAGACGTGCTGACAACCTAGGGCTGGATACTGCTCTGTTTTAATAGACCCCAGCTTTTAAAACTAAGTGGGCTGCCTCCTTTTATCAGGGTGTTTTTAAGTCGTGGGCCCTTTTAAGCACGAAAGGTGCCCACAGTCTGACTCTCTGTTCTGGTTGTTGAGAGAACCATTAATTCACGGGCAAAACTAGACATTAGCAGCAGCGTCACCCTGGACTAACGGGGCGCTGCTGCAACAAAGACCCTTTCTCTGCAGCAGTTGGTGGATGCAGTGGGCCGACGCTGAGCGACCCCGGCCCTGGGCTCCTGCTGGGTCTGCATTCCGACCGGTGGCGAGGAGGCTCCTGGAGCTGTGGAGGCAGAGGCTGACCGGATTGGAGAGGAGCCTCCTCAACGACTACAGCCAGCAGAGAGCAGAGCCGGACCCTGCAGACCCCTTCCCAAACATCTCCTCAGCCCGGGCTAGGGGACTCACCGCCCCTGCTGAGAACGAGCCACCCAGAAAACTGCACACTGAACAAAGCAGACAAGAAGACTTTGTATTTTAACCTCGTGAAGAGCATCAACAGGTCCAGACTGTGCAACAGACCGCCCACTGTGTGGTCAGAGAGACTTGGGCATGGAGGCCCTGGGCCGCAGTGGGGGGTCCTATACAAGCCTCCCCTAAAGAAAAGGACCGCTGACCTCCAGTGGCGGATTTTACACGGTGCTGTCGCGTCCAACGCTTTTATTTCGTAATCAATCCCGCTGTCCTGAGCCAGTGCCCTTCTGTGACCTCCGGGAGACTATTTACCATGTTTTAACGAGTGTAAGAGACTTTTGAGTTTCTTCGCTCTTTTAACAGTGGTTTTAGTCTTTTAATGTGGTTTTACAGAGAAGGTTTTATCATGGGAGCTGCCTACAAAAACAGAAAAGAAAAGTGGCAGCTCTAAATTTTTATCCGTGAAGTGAAAATGGCAATTTATTTAACTAGGAAGTCCCGGTGGAAAACAGAGAGGGCAGGAGGCCAAGGCAGTGTGGCTCTGTAACATCAGAGCCAGACTCTGGCTGGAGTTCAGGTTTTACAAACACATTGGAGACCTGGATGCTTTTAAACATTACGCTGGTGTTTTAAAGATATTGTTTGTTCTGTGGTAGAGGAGGAGCTGGAGTTTGCACCACTTTTTATTCGGTAAAACATGTTTTCTTTTTTAATGTTTTGTTTGTTTGCTTTTATTTTAAATAACCTGATTTTTAAAACACTTTATTTGTAGAGAAACGTTGTGATGGAAAAAATGTAAATAAAGTGTTTTTAAAAAATCAAAAAAAAATCTCCCTGTCTCTCTCTCTCTCTCCTTCTCTCTCTCTCTCTCTCTCTCTCTCTCTCTCTCTCTCTCTCTCTCTCTCTCTCTCTCGCTGTCTCTCTCTCTCTCTCCCTGTCTCTCTCCCTCTCTCTCTCTCCCTCTCTCTCTCTCTCTCTCTCTCTCCCTGTCTCTCTCTCTCTCTCTCTCTCTCTCTCTCTCTCTCTCTCTCTCTCTCTCTCTCTCACCAGTCTTTCCTGTGTTGGTGTTCTGAACTTTCTTCTCACACACACAGGACACATTGAGAGATGTGATCTCGGCCTCATCGTGCATGTTAATACCGTAAAGAGGAAGGAAGTCGGCGTCTTTTGAACAACTTGACTTCAGCCTTCTGCTCTCGGCCGACCGAGACGCCCCGTGGAGACGACAGCTTCCTGCCCCCAGCGTGTCGATGCGACTCCTTTGTGCTCGTCAACGTTATTCACCTGCAGACGTGTTTCAGTGAACGTCTCACAGAGGATCCAGAGCAGCAGCGATGAGTTTACCGGCGGCAGCGAGTGGATTCCTCCTCCTCCTGCTCCTCCTCCTCCTCCTCCTCCTCCTCCTCCTCCTCCCTGTACCAGGTACTGTGTTTCACCGTGTTCTGACCTGTGAAGGGATGCTCTGCGTGTTCTTAGCCCTCTGGACGTCTCCACTGTCACCTTTTCACTCTCAGTTGACGGTAGTTCGTCTATTTAAATGTTTTAAAATCAAATTCTGTGAAGTTCTTTACACATTGCACATCATACTTTAGTAAAGCAGCTTTTCCAGCGTTTGACCTTCTCTAACTAGCCGTTGCTTGTGTGAAAGGAGCTCTGGAGTGTGACTCTACTGTCAGAGATATTCATCTTCTTCCTCGTTGGTGGTCAGGATGCATCAAACGCCGTTGGCCACATCGACCTCGCTCAGGGAATCTAGAGACGTGTGCACATGAGACGTCAAGGGGAGTCCGGGGTTAAGTTTGGGACGAGGTTAAAAGATTTAGAAATGTGAAAGACAATATCTGCAAATGAGTAAATAAATGAAGCCAGTGTGAAGGTTAAAGGCAGCTTTAAACACCTCTAAACACGAGAGAGCCGAGCATGGAGTCAAAGAAAGTGGAGATAAGAAGAAATAAAGTGTTCTTTGCATCAAAAAGTACCGATAGAGTATTTGTGACAGGGGCGTGGCCTCACCGGTGGGTTTCTGCCCCGAGCACCGAGGGAGAGGCAAAGCAAGAAGGACATTTGGTCATATGTAGGATTGAGACTGAGCCTCTGCAGCTCCTCCATCCCTACTGCTCCGTTATGGACACACACAGATTGGCCTCAGCTGGTGGCTGATTACCAATCAGCCACCTGCTGAGGCCAATTGGACACCGTTCCCTGAACCCCACCCCCGCTCCACCCTCTCTGCAGCCGAGCCTAAACGCCCCGCTGCCTCCGTACATTGTTCTGCTTCAGTTAGTTAGAGACCCGTATGTTTCAGTGACTGCAGTGAATCAGGTTCTCTTGGTTCTATCATCCTCTCTGACTTCAGAGCCGTCAGCAGGTTTTCATTTCACCCGAGTCATCGACATGAAATGAAGACCTGCAGACTGTCGGTCCTCAGGCAGAACGGGTTTGACACCTCTGGGTGTGGATTTGGTTAAAAGCCGTTTGGTTCAGTTCTAGAAGGAAAGGAAAGTGACAGAAAGTCTGTTCCCTGATGTCATGAACCTTCTGTGTTCCAGTGATTCAGGGTCGGGGTGTCTGGGGAGTGACTTACAGGCCTCCTGAGGTCTGTGCCGTGGAGGGATCCACAGTGGAGATACGCTGCAGCTACTCATACCCACCTAGAATAAAAGGCCTTAAAACCACAGTTAGGAGAACATTTTGGTTCATTAAAGAGAGCAACGATGTTTATGTGGATCTGAGAACCGACCCGGAGTATTCAGGCCGTGTGCAGCCTCTCTCTGATGGGACCATCTGCTCTCTGACCATCTCAGACCTGAGAGAGAGCGACTCAGCTGAGTACAGGTTCAGGTTCATTACCAACCACCCAGCTGGGAGGTATACTGGTCGACCTGGAGTCGCTCTGACCGTCACAGGTAACCTTTCATCTGCACAGTTACTCGTCTCAATACTCATATCTGTGTTCATGAAAGAAGACTTCTGCTCCTTCTTCTCATGTCCAGATGTCCAGGTGAAGGTGAGCAGACACCACCGTGGTAACCGGGTCAGGTTGACGTGTCAGAGCCGCTGTCGTCCACCTGGTGGCGCTCTCTACGTCTGGTACAAGAACGGCCAGGAGATGAAGGGACAAGCGTCCGAGTCGTGGTCACTGGCGGTTGGACCTGCAGACGGGGTCTCCTGTGCTCTCGGAGGACACCGGGCCTTCCCTTCTCCTGCAGTGTGTGAGTGTGCTGACCTTCACTCTGCTTCACTCTTCAGGAGCACAGGCAGCGTGACTGAATGTGACACGGTGTAACGTACGCTCTCATCGCACGGACATTTACTCATCCACGAATAAAAGTCTCCGTATAAAAGCAGAACGACATCATGTTTGTCCAGTAAAGCAACAGCAGTGAGCGTGAAGCAGGATGTGAGTGCAGAGGACGTGGTGCTGGTGTCTGATGTTCATCAGGCCGACGGCCAGTGGGAAGAAGCTGCTCCTGTGTCCTGGATGACCTCCAGGACAAACAGGAGGTCAAACACACTGATGTTTCATTGAGTTCCAGGATATTGACGAGAAGACAGATCTCACGTACGATGTCTCCAACATAGAGAACTCACCCCAACAATCTAGGAGACTAAATATCACGGGAGGGAAGAGGAACATGTGTCTTCTTGATTTGAGGGTGAACTGTCCCTTTAAGTGTAACTCCAGGATCAGCACTCAGGAATCACATGAATACAACCTGTATATTCTTCTTAAATCAAGAGTTATTTTTATGATATTCACTTTTAGGAAAAAAAAGAATAATAACATTCTCATTTTAAAGTGAATATGTTTATTTCCCTCCAGATGCTCCGAGGCGTCCCTCTGTGTCAGCGAGTCCCTCTCCTGAGATCGTGGAGGGCAGCTCAGTGACTCTGACCTGTAGCAGTGATGCTAACCCAGCAGCTAACTACACCTGGTACAAGAAGAACCAACCAGGTCCTCCCAGTGAAGACCCTCAGCTCGTCTTCATCTCCGTCCGGTCCTCTGACTCTGGACTGTACTCATGTGCAGCTGAGAACCAGCTGGGGAAGAAGAGATCTAGAAAGATCTCTATTGATGTGAAATGTGAGTGAAATACAGGTTATAAACAACAGAAGATACACATTCAAGATGTCTGTACTTTATCAAAGGAGCAGGACACACGACGGAGAGATGAGGCTCCACATGTTCAACAAGAAATCTGCCAGATGTGTTTTTAAGGCTAAATAAAGATGTTATTGATCCATTTATAATAATCTATATTCATAGATGCTCCGAGGCGTCCCTCTGTGTCAGCGAGTCCCTCTCGTGAGATCGTGGAGGGCAGCTCAGTGACTCTGACCTGTAGCAGTGATGCTAACCCAGCAGCTAACTACACCTGGTACAAGGAGGATGAAGAAGAACCAGCAGCATCAGGACCGATCTTCATCATCAACGACTTCAGAGATGAACACAGTGGGAATTATTCCTGTGAAGCCCAGAACAACAGAGGACGTAGTTACTCCACCTGCCAGCTGACGGTAGCAGCCGGTGAGTTACAAAATGCCCATCAGGTGTCAAACACAAGGCCCGCGGGCCGAATCCAGGCCGCCGCATCGTTTTTGTGGCTCCTGGCAGCTTTAAAGACACGCAATCACCTTTTCTTAAGGAAATTGAAGAAAAATATCCCGTGCTTTTATTTTGAAGGTTTAAAAATGAAATGGGTTTATATTGTAATATTAGAGACATTTCCTGATGTACAATATTTTTACATTCTAATAAACAATAATCAAATGCAAAGAGAGTTATTTAACAACATGTTCGAGGAGTTTATAAAGTGTTTTATAAGACAAATCAGAGGCAAGAACTACAATAAATAACACCCATGTTGTAATAAACCGGATACTTCCTTGAAAGGACCTGTGCCTCTGCTACGTTCGAGGCTTAGTCAACAGAATGTCAGATTATTCCACTTTGGTTCCTCTAGGATCCGCTTTGGGTTGAGGTGGAATAAAGATCACAGACCATCAGCGTGTTGGGCAACCTGAAACTGCAAACAGACGGGTTCACGGGAATATCAAGATCATAAACAAACTGTCAGAAAGTAGAGAGAAAGCTAAACTCACTTGATGAACAATGAACAACCTCGATATCAAGCGACGGAGAAATGATCCCCCAGAAACTCCCTGAAGGCCCCGCCCACAAACATCTCACTTGTTCCCAGGAGCGCGGCCTTCAGTCGTCATCGGAGCAACCGCTGCTGTTCTCCTGGCCGCCACGTTGGTCTTCGTCTTCCTTTGGATGAGGTGAGTCATTTCAAAGTTGAACAGTTTCACAAAACAGATTATTAATCTCTTTGTTTTTGGTTAATCCTCCTCGCCAGAAGGAAGAGGGCCTCCAGGAAGCCCTCCGAGCCCGAAGACCGTCCAGACGTCAGGACACAGGTGAGCAAAGACAAACCAGTCACAGTGAATTCTCTCTCCTGACCACCAGGGGGCGACTCCTCTGGTTGTATAGAAGTCTATGCTTCATGTGTCAAAGCTGCATTCTCTCACCTGACCACCAGGGGGAGACTCCTCTGGTTGTATAGAAGTCTATGCTTCATGTGTTAAAGCTGCATTCTCTCCTCCACCAGGGGCGACTCTCTGGTTGTATAGAAGTCTATGCTTCATGTTTTAAAGCTGCATTTTCTCCTGATCACCAGGGGGCGACTCCTCTGGTTGTATAGAAGTCTATGCTTCATGTGTTAAAGCTGCATTCTCTCCTGACCACCAGGGGCGACTCCTCTGGTTGTATAGAAGTCTATGCTTCATGTGTTGAAGCTGCATTCTCTCTCCTGACCACCAGGGGGCTCCTCTGGTTGTATAGAAGTCTATGCTTCATGTGTTAAAGCTGCATTCTCTCTCCTGACCACCAGGGGGGCGACTCCTCTGGTTGTATAGAAGTCTATGCTTCATGTGTTGAAGCTGCATTCTCTCTCCTGACCACCAGGGGGCTCCTCTGGTTGTATAGAAGTCTATGATTCATGTGTTGAAGCTGCATTCTCTCTCCTGACCACCAGGGGGCTCCTCTGGTTGTATATAAGTTAAAGCTGCATTCAATCTCTCGTTTCGAGTCTTCTTAAACACAGAATGACCTTCATTTCTTTAATTAAAGTGCCTTGCAGAGTAAAACAGATCATACAACAGAACCTCAAAGTGGTCTATCTTGATCTGTTAGAGCTATCCTCAAGTGGCCATTTGAGGAACTGCAGGTGTTGCCAAAAGTTCAACAAGTCATAAAATCTAAAAATAAATGTCGTCTTTGCAGAGTCCACCCGGTCAGCCGGCGAAGCGAGATGATCTTCACTACGCCAGTGTCCACTTCGCCAAGAACCAGCCCGACCCCATCTACTCCAACGTGCGGCCGGCGGGACTCGGCGTGAACGAGGACGTCGAGTACGCTGCCGTGAAATTCCACAGCGCCGCCGCTTCTCCGAGGTGAGCGGCTCCGAGCATCATCCTCACGAAAACCTCCAACTTCATCGAATTGAGACCGAATGTGAACTCTTTGATGACTCGTTGGCTTGTGATTGGTTAACACCGCCAACATTCCTGATGTCTGTCCACTTCCCAGGACCAGGAGTCCGGACCCCGAGGAGGATCCAGCTGCATTGTACAGTTCAGTCAACAGACCTGCGACGCACCTCAGGAACCTCTAGGTTTCATTGGACCTTTCTTGAGCTGATCACCGATCGATGTTCAGCCATGAGTCGCCCTGAGGAGGAGGAGGAGGAGCCCTGAGGAGGAGGAGCCATGAGGAGGAGGAGCCATGAGGAGGAGCCCTGAGGAGGAGGAGGAGGAGCCCTGAGGAGGAGGAGCCATGAGGAGGAGGAGCCCTGAGGAGGAGGAGGAGGAGGAGCCCTGAGGAGGGCAGCGTCGGTTCTCCACTGTGGTCCGAACGGATGAAGTCCAACAACTCAACGGATCTCCGCTCAGTGTTGTCCCAACATAAACGGCCAGACTTCAGATCCAGCGTCAGGAGATCATGAGTAAAATGTCTTGAGTGCTTTTCGATAAATGCTTTTAAAGATTGATGCGACAGCGTCGGCTCACGAGTCTCATTCTGCAAAACAACAAACAATCCTTTTGTCAGCCGTTTACCGGCATCTGGTTCAGCGTGGGTGGTATTAATGTGAAGAGGAAGGAAGCCTGGTGCATTTTAACCACCTGCTTTCGGTCTCCAGCTCCCTGTCCTGCCCACAGGGGCCGACGCGGATCGACAGCACTTCCTCCTCAGCTGAACGTAGACGTGTTCCATGTGACTCATGTTGGGTTCAAAGCCACTGAAGCCACATCGAGATGAGAGCGGCAGCTACCTCTTCATCAGCTACCCTCCTGTCCCTCGGTGCTGCGTGTCAACATGCAGACGATTAGGCATCGAGCAGACCAGCCGTTTTCAAGTATTACTACAATAATCTGAATAAACCCCCAAAAACTATCTATTTTTAAGTCTGTGTTTTCTGTAAAATCACATTTAGAACAAGTGGTTTTATTAGTGATGTCCATCATCTCATGTTGTCTTGCATGACACATCTCTTCAATTTGCGAAAAATATTTGTTTACCAATGAAATACATCATTTCAAGAAAATGTAAATCACTGTAATGTTCAGGGAATTAATGAATTAAACTACTTTACATAAACACTCCCCCCCCCCCCCCCCCAAGAACACAAATGACTTCCCTGTTGTTTGTGTGCACGGTGATTTTTACGTTGTTGCAAGAAGAAACAAACAAACTGATTGCAGATGGACGGTCGCCGTGGACCTCTACAGCCGGCAGGCGGCGGGGGTCAGTTCGTATTCCAGACTCCTGCACTTGGCCTGCAGGCTGGGGCTGGAGGAGCACTCTGCAGGGGAAGGCCAGCGCTCCACCCAGGTGGCCTCTCCCAACATGTACATGAACCTGGCAGACAGGGAGGAGGGTTGAGAGTCCACATGGAAACATGCATGTGTTCCACTCAGGGTGGGACAGTTACAGGTTTTTTAGGGGGCAATTTTGGCCCCCACTGAGAACTCCAGGGGCATTTAAAAATAAATTGGGGGCACTTTTTGAAACTTGTGAAATAACCTTTAACCTTTGTTCAAAAATAATGAATATACTTATTTAGGCTTACAGTATATGAGCAATTGTCATACAAATTGCAATAATAAGACTCGCCTGATAGTCTTTTTATTGCCATTTTAATGACAATTGCTCCTATACTGTAAGCCTAAATAAGTATATTTATTGTTTTCTGAAGTTGACAAATTCAAAAGTGTTTTCTTAGATTTTTTAAACAGAAAACAGAAATCAGACAATCATATTCAATTTATTCTTATTTTTTGTGGTATTTGCTGATGTTAAATTTTTAAACAACTATTAACAATTAAAACATATTTCTTTGTTTTTTTATAATTACAAATTAGATTTATTGATTTGTTTTGACTACCTTAGTACAGGCATTACATATAGGACACACAAAACAAAGAACAAAAACAAAACACTTATAATTTATCGAAATTATGGGGGCATTTTTTGCCTCTCCTCCTGGGGCAAAATGATATTACTTCGGGGCAGTTTTGCCCTTTGCCCTCGTGTGTTTCTGACGCTGGTTCCACTACACCTGTCTACCATTCATCTATTTTATTTATTATTATTAAACCTTCATTTATAGGTGAAAACCCATTGAGATCCAAAATCTTTTTCGAGGACGACCTGGACATGACAGGCAGCAACACAAGAAACACAAAGTTACAAATAAAAAACACAGAACAAGACGAGTTAAAAGAAACTAAAAGTTAAGAGACGAGCGACATAACAGAGTTAATTTATGAAACACTGACATGTTTGGGAACCTGCCTCCATTCCTTTCGTTTTGTATAAAATAAATAATAATTTACAGAGAGGGGTAAAACAGAGAACTTCTGAGATTAAAGTCTTTAATTTACGAGAAAGTCAAGGTGTATTCTCTCGGCCTCTTAGAGAGGCAAATATCCTGAAAGATGCATCGACTCGTTTTCTGTCTGTTCCTTGAAAAACAAAATCGGACTTCTTTTACTCTGAATATTACCTTCCTTCCCAACTCTATAACTAATATGCACTTTTTTTTAAAAATCTACAATGACCCTTGAAAAATGAGACTACTTTAAATGTAATATATTTCTTCATAAAAACTCATCCGTGTTTTGGGAGAACCTAGAACTGTTGTTCTTCTTACTTGTGGGTCCTAGCATCTATTTTCCACTGGTCCTCCTTGGGGCCCATGAGGAGGTACTGGGAGCCCTGCTGCAGGACCAGTCCATCTCTGCAGCCTGCGTGAGACATGAAAAACCTCCTCTGGCCCACTTCAACTCCTGCCTCCACACCTTCAGATTCAGAAGACATACATAGCTGCATTATATTAAATAAGTGATCTTCAAATCCATCACATGTAAAGACAGATATATTATTACTTGTCCTTCATCATGAGGCCTTAAGCCTTATACTTAAAGTCCACTAGCAGTGGGTTTTAAGTTAATTAAGAATACATTTTAAAAAGAGCTGATCCTAAAAGACACAAGCTATTGCATTGACTCACCCAGCTTGAACACTTGTGTGATCTCCATCTCGTATTTGTCGTAGTAGCTCTGGGTGACACTCAGCACCTTCACCTGGAAAACTGAAGCACAAGCAAACCGGTGTCACGCTGGCTTTGTCCCCGATTCGGATTGTCTGGAGCGCGAACAACACAAAGGAATGTTATGGCATTATCAAGAGACTAAGTCTGTTGGCATGAACCCGGACCTTTCCTTTACTGCCAGTGGGGTCAAAATAGTCACATGTATTTAATATATATAATGTATAAATAACTCAATGAAGACTATAAGACTGGTTTTGACTAACTTTAAACTGCGTGCATGTGTGTGTGTGTGTGTGTGTGTGTGTGTGTGTGTGTGTGTTAAATCTGCGAGTGCGTGACAGTATATCATACCGTGGTGTAACGTCTTTTGGTAAATTTGGTAATATATTGAAGATTGATATTTCTCCTTTTCTATGCATATTGTTCTACATGAACTGAAAATAATGAACCTCATCCTCTAATTGATGTGACTGTGATCAATCAAGACGACACATTTATGTTGCAAGAAGAGCTCTAAAAGAAACTAACAGTTTAATTTCCGACCAAAGTTTATATATACAGTATATACATATATAAATACACGGACATACACAAAAACTTCACACTTTTAAAATAGAGCCACAGTTTACAAATGTGGCGAGCCAGCCAGGAGCGCCATGTGTGGAACCATTGTTTCTGATGATGAGTGCATAATGGAGCCTAACCTATTGTAATGTTATTATTTTTTGGGATGATTTTTTGTCCACTTATGGAATATTGTTAAAGTATTTGACTGGAAAATATCTGAATAAAGAATATGAGACCTGTGTGCATCGTACCGTGGTGCAACGCCTTGCATGCAAACGCCTTTCTTTCTTTGTTGGGGACGTTTTCACTGTCGCTTCTGGAGACGCAGCAGTCGCCTGGAGACCGTGAGCGAAGACAACAACAATAAGACAAATAACAAATAATAATAAGAAGAAAATAACTTAAAGTACAAACATGTGGACTAAAGCATTGCTGCGGACGCAGGAGAGCCTTCACCCTGCGTGCAGCGGCAGACGTTGTCCCTGCAGATCTGAGTGAGCTCCTCTTGGTCCTCTTTGGGAGAGTAGCTGTGACTGCAGCGGTGATCTGAGAGAGAGAGAGAGAGAGAGAGAGAGAGAGAGAGAGAGAGAGAGAGAGAGAGAGAGAGAGAGAGAAAGGGAGAGAGAGAGGGAGAGAGAGAGAGAAAAGGGAGAGAGAGAGGGAAAAGAGAGAGAGAGAGAGAAAAGGGAGAAAGGGAGAGAGAGAGAGAGAAAGAGAGAGGGAGGGAGAGAGAAAAGGGAGAAAGAGAGAGAGAGAGAAAGAGAGAGAGAAAGGGAGAGGGAGAGAGAGAGAGAGGGAGAGAGAGAAAAGGGAGAGAGAGAGAGAGACATTAGAAGTTGTTAGAAGTGGGACAAATAAATGCGAATTTTTCTGGGATTAGCGAGAATAGACCAGGCCGGGAAAAGTAAATGCGGAATGTGAGTAATAAAACAGATCAAAGGGGACCCCAGTTCCATTAGACTACAACAATAGGAAAGCAACAAGGAATCCATCATGCCGGCCGACAGGGAGAGTGGCTGTAAAATCAGATGAAAGCACCGAGGCCATCGCTGGGACGAGAAGCAGAGGGCCAGGTGTGACAGAACACAGGTCCTGAGGGGTCAGCGGAGGCGTTTACAACCGGCTCGACACGACAGGACCATGGCACCTCTTGTGATATTCAAATGAAGACCTGGTTGATTGTGTGTTCAGGAGCCCAAATCCTGACCAAATGGGCCAGAGAGGATGTTACTACGAAGTGAATAAACACAAGCCTGGATTCATGTGTGTTAACCTGCCTGTAGATCAATGGTCATTGATATGATAATGTGATATATGTCTCCCAATATGTTCCGTATCCTGACCCCCGGTTAGAGTGTGTTTGATGTCACTGGCATCGGGAAGTCTCACCAAGTCTGAAAGGATCATAAAGAGGGTACCCTAAATGCCTGAGAGATAAGAGAAGACAACGGTCCCCCTCTTTGAAGTGGGACAGAGAGTCTCTCCAGAACCTCTCAGGAAGAGAGGGGGGGGGGGATGAACCCCCCATCAGCACCCCAAAGAGGGGGACGGATATCCGGTAAAAGTGGGAGGAGCCGAGGGTATAAAGGTGACGAACAGAAGAAAGAGGGGGCTGAAGAAAAAGAGTTTTTTGAGTTCTTGTGACTTTTGCGTCAGGCTCCCGAGAGGGAACTGACTTATAATTGTACTTTGTTTATTTCTTTCTTCCTTTTTTGAATAAAATACTTGGCTGCCTTGCAGTCTTAAACTTTACATTCGGTTCGTGGACCTACTTTTTTGTGAGTCCTATTTCTTCACCTGTCGACCCACCCGAGAAGACCAAAGGCAGAGACCCGAGAGCGGACCCCCGCCGCCCCCGAGGTGAGTCTGAGCGACATCTACACGGCTACACCCACTGATCTCCGTCACTCAGGGCACATACTGATTCCTCACACACTGGTAACTGACATTTTGTACTAAAGAGAGATATCGCTGCAGCCGGTAGACCTCCGTCTCTCCGCCGAGCCGTGGTTGGTTCGGGGACCAAGAGAGGGACTCGTAACACCGAGTCCTCGTCGCGGAGTTTGTCCTAAGAATAAGAATATTACTAAGTGTCCCGCCAGCCGCTCTACGAGCCTTGTACCCTCAGAGCGGGCTGGGAGGAGGCCAGATAATTGAATACACAGCGTTTCTCTCCGCGGAGATCGATCTGACATCATCTAGGGGTGTCGCGCCGAGCCAAACAGCAACCACTGTCGAGGTGCACGCGTCGCTCATCAGGCCCGAACGATCGCAGAATCAAATAGAGGAGTTACTGATCTCCGCCTCCTCTCCCCTTAACTCGGTCTCGCCTCGCCGAGTTTCCCCTCTCCCTCGGGCGTAAGGCGAGAATACCGTGACCGGGGCCGTTCGTCAGAAGAGAGGCCGGGCATCGTGACCCGTGTGGACCCGTGTCCTCTCCAGTGCGACAGGTTAGCAGCGGTGACGCGCCTGGGCGCCGCCGACGGGCTCTTACGACAGTTATCTACACGTCTGTCATTAGAGCACGATTATTTCCCCTCAATAAAGTACCCGGTGTGAGCCGACTCGCACCTCAAACCTTTCCCCCCCTCCTCTCCATCTCTCCTCTCCCGTCTCGTTCCCGTTCCCCCCCCCCCCCCTCCCCGCTCCTCTCCACCCCCGGTTTCCCTACCCGAGCAGACTACGGCGTGCCTTTTCTTTCCGTCTCTCACCCGAGGCGACAGAATTCGGTTCACGTACGCGTCTCTCTTAACAAAGTACAGTAAATAAACGTCAGGAACAAACCTGCCATTCATTCGGTCTCCGATCGGGTTGTTCATTGATGTTGAGGCAGTGAGACATTTGGTCCCCGTGGTGGTGAGGATGAGGTCGTCCTCCCTAGAAATGATTATGATTATGATTATGACCTGGGTTGTAATACTCGTAGACAGTGACCGAGGACGGCTGGAGGAGGCCGACTTTGAAGCTCTGCTGCAGCCTGAAGATCAGGATCTCGGGCTCTTTGTGAGACACCTGGGAGGAGGACGAGTTACTCCAGCACCAGTGAAGAGGAACATGAGACAGGAGGAACTGGTTGGACTGAGCACGGAGACAGACGAGGGAAGTCTCTTCTTGGAGAACAAACGTCGACATGAAGGGACAGACTCACGGTGAAGGAAACTCAATCACACAAAGTCAAAGTTCACCTTGAACAGGTGGAGGATCAGAGAGCCTCGGTCACTCAGGTTATCAACTGTCTGGAAGTTACTGATGTAACTGTCCACGGAGTTTGACAGCTGGACAAACACACACACAGACACACAGACACACACACACACACACACACAAACACACACACACACACACACATACACATACATAGAATCAGTTAGGATGTAGAAGACGTATTGACTGCAGTGAGAGGGATCAATTGGGATGTGGGCTTCTGTTCCTTAAGGGAAGGAAACAAACATATATTTGTACTATTTAATGGACTTTTTTAAATCTGCTGCCCCTGAATGAGTGGAAGTGCAGCCGCATCTCCTCGGACACGGCTCCGCTGGCTGTGTTTGAGTCCTGGTTTAGGACTTGTTTTATTTGTTCATGACATTTACAGAAGGTTGTGCTGCAAAGTTCCAGTTATTTTCTTGCCGGTATGCGATGGAGAACAAATGTAATCCATCGTGTTTTCCAGGAATATACTGCAAATATATAAATACGGCAATACTTTCATCGGTGTTACCTCCTTCGGCCAATTACAATTTAATGTTAATTGTTAACCCTCCTTAAACTCTGCAAGAATTTGAACTTGATAACGTTAATCTCGTAGTCGAGGCCCAGTACCTTCTCCAGGTCGGAGTGTTCTGCGGTGAAGCCGGTGGGCAGACTGATGTCCAGAACCACCACCCGGACCTCTCTGGGTCCTAAAGCCCTTTGGGAAGAAAGAGACCAGTACTGACAAAACATACTGCAGCTTTTTATTTAAAGACCACCAGACAAGCTCTATTTGTAATGAAAGGAAGAAGGCAATGACTGACCTCACGTTGATGGTGATCTGGTAGGACTTTACGACGTCAGGTGGAGGTTTGTCTGTTCTGGGCCAGAACAAAGAGCTTCATGTTCTGAGGTTCAGTTGCTTTTGCTGTTGTACTCCATGTATGTAGTACTCTATTACTTCAGTTGGACCACAGTATGTTATGTTATTGTATTGACAACAATGTAATAATTGTTTCAAGGTATGCAATGACATGCTATATTTTTGCTAAACATTTTTTCTCAGGTTTTGTACATGCATGGTATATTTTGTGTTTTGTTAGATTCTGCCTTTTTACATATTTACACTGTTGTAAAAGTGCTTCAAAAATGTAGCATACAAAATGAATTTTTCAATATTTAAAACATGTTTTAAATTTTTTAACCAATATGATTGCCAATAAAATGTTCATCTTTAGGATTATCATGTTTTGTTGTCTTTAAATCATGTTTGACGTTATTTTGTTTCAATCATTTGTAGCTTTTGTGTTTTTTTGTGTTAAATTATTATGTGAATATATCAAGGAAATGGAACAATCTGGATTTAAATGTTTGTTTCGCATTCAAAGAGACTGCAGCGCCAGTAAACAGAGCGGGACATCACTCCTCATCAGTTTGACCAGAGAGAGTTCATCCATACACTTTGAGTTACCGCTGGATTCTTCAATCGTGACGTTGAGCTCAAAGTCCTTGCACGGCGTTTTCTCATCCACCTCGTGAAGTTGGTTGTAATTGGTCACCACCTTGGGTCAAAGTTCAAGAAACAGGAAGTGACAGCACATCCAAAAAAGAATAGAGACCAGAAACCATTTAGACATGACACAAATCATTCAAAGATAAGAGCCGTGTGCTCCATAAATCACGTAGAAACAACTTCCTGCTGTACTCCTGTGTATTCTTTAAACGGGTTTCATGAGTCGGTCATGTGATCGTATCATTGTGTCCATTCAGAATCCTTTATTACTCCCACGATGTGGACATGCTTTAACAGCAGGATTACGGCTGATTACAGCAGCAGAGTGCAAACAAACAAACAAGATAACAGCCAGGATAATAAATACGCAATCAAGAAGTAAAGGTATAGTAAATAATAGTTGTGGTTAATATAAAAAATAAATAATTGTACCTCCAGTATTCCCTTTCCGATCCCTCGAGCCTCGACTTCAAAATCATCGTTAGCAGGCAACTGCAGAAGAAGACATGTTGTGGTAAAATCATAGAAACAGATCAGAACTTGAATTAAAATCCAGGTCAGTGTAGCAGGATGGTTAGAGCGGTGGCCATTTTCATGTGACCTGTTGCCATAGCAACTGTTGTAGTGGGCGGGGCGTGTAAAATGTGGTGGAATAAATGTTCCGATGCCTTGTGAGAAATCAAAAGTATTCTAAGCACGGTGGTCTTATCCGCCTACTGTTGAGACTCCGCCCACTCCTCCTCCCCACCGCCATCTGCCTGATGGATCGTGGAGGTCTCCATCGTGGAATATGCCTACTATGAACTATTCATACACTCTGTCATATTCATTGAATGTATTTTAACTATAAATCTGTCCTTCTGTACACATTACATCTATTGCATCTATTGCATCTAACCTCACTGTGACTCCTCTCCATGTCTCTGACCACTTCTTCATCTCTTACTCTCTCTCGCTCTCTGGTACTGACAACCCACCCATATCTACAGACTCTGCACCTGTACGCCGCAACATTCGCACCCTCTGTCCCTCCTCTCTTGCCTCCTCTGTCCTATCTGCTCTCCCCTCAACTGACTGCTTCTCACTCATGCATCCTAACTCTGCCGCAGACACTCTCCTCTCTTCCCTGTCTTCATCTCTTGATTCTCTTTGTCCTTTTAAGACACGACCGTTCGGAAATCCTCTCCGGCTCCGTGGTTGTCGCACTCGGTGCGCCGAGAGCCACCCTCAGCGGCGGAAAGAAAATGGCGCAAATCGAATCAAGCGGAAGACTTGCTCTTCTATCAATCTCTCTCCTCCTTCTCTTCCTCTATCTCTGCAAACAAAAACTCGTTGTACCTGACCAAAATTCACTCTGCCTTCTCTAGCCCCAAAGAACTCTTCTCTATCTTTTCCAACCTCCTTGATCCCCCTGTCCCCTCCTCCTTCCACCCTTTTGCCGAGCCACTTTGTCGACTACTTTACAAACAAGATAGACGACATACGCTCCTCCTTTACAAATCCATCTTCTATCACCTCACCAACACTAACTTCTTCATCCCCTCTCTTCCTCTTTCACCCCTTGTCTCCCAATCAAGTTCTTAGCTTGGTGACCTCCGCCCGACCGACCACCTGCGCCCTTGACCCCGTCCGTCTCCCATTCTCCAGGCTATTGCTCCTGACCTTCTGACCTTCCTCACCCATCTTATTAACAGCTCCCTCTCAACTGGCTGTTTCCTAACTCTCTGAAGGAGGCGAGTCAACCTCTCCTGAAGAAACCCACGCTCGACCCGTCTGAAGTCAGCAACTACAGACCGGTCTCTTCTTCCTTTTCTCTCCAAAACTCTGGAGCGAGCTATCTTGAGCCAAGTGTCCTCCTATCTCCACAGTAATAACCTTCTTGACCCTCACCAGTCTGGATTCAAGGCCGCCACTGACAGAGACGGCCCTCCTTGCTGTCTCTGAGCAGCTTCACACTGCTAGAGCAGCCTCTCTCCTCTGTCCTTATCCTTCTCGACCTTTCTGCAGCATTTGACACCGTGAACCACCAGATCCTGATCTCTTCTCTTCAGGACCTGGGGATCTCAGGCACTGCACTCGCTCTTTCTCTTCCTACCTTAAAGACCGCACCTACCGGGTAACTTGGAGAGGATCTGTGTCTGATCCTTGTCCTCTCACTACTGGGGTTCCTCAAGGCTCCGTCCTGGGTCCCTCCTCTTCTCTCTGTACACAAATTCTCTCGGCTCTGTCATTCGTTCGCATGGCTTCTCCTACCATAGCTATGCTGATGACACCCAACTGATCTTCTCGTTTCCACCGTCCGAAACACGGTGGCGGCACGAATCTCTGCCTGTCTGACTGACATCTCTCAGTGGATGTCTGCTCACCACCTGAAGATCAACCCTGACAAGACTGAGCTACTATTCCTTCCAGGAAAGGCTCCCCACCCACGACCTGACTATCACCTTCAACAGCTCTGTGTTGGCCCCTACCCGGACTGCCAGGAACCTCGGGTGACACTCGACAGTCAACTCTCCTGACGGCCAACATCGCTGCGACGACGCGTTCCTGTAGGTACATGCTGCACAACATCAGGAGAATACGTCCTCTTCTTACTCAGAAGGCGGCGCAGGTTCTGATCCAGGCTCTGGTCATTTCACGCCTCGACTACTGCAACTCCTCCTGGCTGGTCTACCTGCTAAGGCCATCCGACCCCTGCAGCTCATCCAGAATGCAGCAGCTCGACTGGTCTTCAGCCTCCCGAAATTCACCCACACCACTCCGCTCCTCCGCTCTCTCCACTGGTTACCGTGGCTGCTCGCATCCGCTTCAAAACACTGGTCCTGGCGTACGTGCTCTAGACGGATCGGGCCCGCCTACATCCGGGATATGGTCACACCGTACACCCGGCACGTTCGCTCCGCCGCAACAGCCAATCGACTTGTGCCTCCTGCACCTCGAGCTAATCACTCGAAATCCAGACTGTTTGCTGTCCTGGCTCCTCAGTGGTGGAACGAGCTCCCCACTGACATCAGGACAGCAGAAAGTCTCTACATCTTCCGTCGGAGACTGAAAACACACCTTTTCCGACTATATCTGGATTAAAACACAGATTAGCACTTCAGTGGCACTTAGATAGCACTTACTTATGGTACTTTTGTAGTTCGACTATGTTGAGGAAATGTTACTTCCTGTATTCTTGTTGTTCTTAGTTTGTACTCTAGGTTGAAATGCACTTATTGTAAGTCGCTTTGGATAAAAGCGTCTGCTAAATGACATGTAATGTAATGTAATGTCCATCCTGGAGAGGGATCCTCCTCTGTTGCTCTCCTCCAGGTTTCTTCCCTTTTTTTCCCCCTGAAGGGTTATTTGGGAGTTTTTCCTGGTCCGATGTGAGGTTTTGGGGCAGGGATGTCTATGTGTACAGATTGTAAAGCACTCCGAGACAAATTTGTAATTTGTGAAATTGGGCTATACAAATAAACTGAATTGAATTGAATTGAATCACACTTTATTATATAGTAACAAGTTCACAAATGATCAGAATGTGAGCCAGGTACAAACAAGTGGACAAGTGATTCAACTAGACAAATAAGTCATGGAACAAATAAGTAATCACATCAAACAAGTCATGGAAACACCCAGCTGAGTGGAGCAAAGTCTGAACCCTCCTTATGAGAAGTCTCCGACTTAATGCGCCCTTCTTGGTTGTGACCTTTTCACCTGACCCCACACAGGATTAGATTATCCCCCATAGACAGATGGGAGAGACAGCTGTTGATACATTTTCTACTCCAACAATCCCCTCTTTTTGTCATTTTTGACAATTTAACTGAAAAAATAGTAACAAAATGTTAAAACATTCTTAGAGCATACATCCGTGGTGTAGATTCACAAAGATTTCAAAACATCACATCATCAACCTCAAAGAAGTACATACAAAATGGATTATAGTTTGCTAAATCTACTGTGTAAATACATTGCTTGCTTAACCATTGTCCTCAACATTAACCCAAGTATCATTCTCTATTGAGGAGAGTGAACAATTGTTCGCATCACATTGTTCAGCTGGGCAGTGGAAAACTTTTTTTTTTCCTTCCTGCCACTTCCTGGAGAGATGGAAAGGGCTAGTATCTTTGCCGTCTATGTTATGTGATTGCAATTTATAGATAAGGAACAAGATAATTGCTATTGTGGTTAGAAAGAGTGAGTGCATGCTTTTGCTCTGGCTGCACCCATGCTTCTTAAAGGGGGGTCGTGATGCTGGAGATCTTTCTTCCATCGCTGCTGCTTCTTGGGTGGCTACACCTTCGCACATGATTTCGCCTCCTACCACACTGATTTATATATATGACAGCTTTGCGGTTTGAGAAACTATGGGCTTGCTCCCCTCCTCTCTCTTCCCAGCCACATAAAATGAGTGAGGTGCTTGGTTACGTCACTGCTAATGGTGCGCTTGTCGGTAGCTTGGCACACTACTTGATGGAGGAAGGCGCTCGCTTTTCTCACTATTTCCCCTTTAGTCCGGACCCGTAGCAGCTGCTCCTTCTCCCTCTGGGTTTGGGATGCGTTTGCAGTGGCTAGCGTGGACCCACGTTGCTTTTCCTTCCACTTTCACCGCCGTCTCTGTGGTCAGGAGTACTTGGAAGGGACCCGTGTAGCGTCTCTGCTTCCAATGCTTTCTCCTGTGATCCTTGATGAGCACCCAGTCTCCTGGTTTCAGGTGATGCTGGATCGCAGTGGCTGGTGAGGGAAGTGCAGCTTTCACCTGTGTGTGAAGTGCTGAGAGTGAGGATGAGAGATTAGCACAATATCTTAGCATGCTGTCTTCATTATGATCAGTTGTCAAAGCGTGTCTTACTGGACCCAGCCCAGTGCAAGGGGGTCTCCCGAGCACTATCTCAAAAGGGCTGAGGCCATGTTTGTTCCTGATTCGCATGCGCATGTGAAAAAGCACCAGCGGAAGTGCTTTCACCCAAGATAGGCCTGTCTCTTCACAACATTTCGCCAGTTTAGATTTAATGGTACCATTTTCTCGTTCAACCGCACCAGCTGATTGAGGATGATAAGAACAATGATGCCTGATGTTAAAACCTAAAAACGTTGAGATTTAAAATACATTACTAACTGTTCAAAAAGTGTATCTGCAGGGTGGTGACCCTGCTGTTGTTATTTATTGCAAATGTTGAAAATGCTCTGGTGTATGAACTTGCATTTAGAGCATTACACATTCCCCCTTTGCCCACGTGGTCTCCTCCATGAGAAAATCTAGAAGTATGGAAGAGAGCGCGTGGCAAACAAGGCTTGCCATCTGGGCTGTCAAACCCTCGACTCAAAGAGTGGCACCAGAGCGTTCCATAGGGAGCGCTCCTGGCATTGGCCAAAGAATGAATTGTGGAAAGATCTGCCTCAGGACTGGAATCAGTCTATGTGGGGAAAAGGGGTGCCTGATAAGGCTGCCGCCTTTGCCACCAGATCTGCCACTATGTTTACTATTGACACAGGTCAAAAAAGAAGAGATGTGAGCTTCACATTTAACGACTGGAAACAGCTGAAACCCACCGTGTGGTGTGCATAGGT
This sequence comes from Pseudoliparis swirei, assembly GCF_029220125.1. Classification (NCBI taxonomy): domain Eukaryota; kingdom Metazoa; phylum Chordata; class Actinopteri; order Perciformes; family Liparidae; genus Pseudoliparis; species Pseudoliparis swirei. The sequence goes on along the minus strand of NC_079411.1, from coordinate 1,273,687 downwards.
TTGCCACTGTTGTTAGAATTCCTCTGTGTCTTCCACAGAGGCCCAAGGTCATGTACGTTCCAGATACATGAAGTGAACCTGTGTAATTGTTAGTTTTACCTTTTTAGCTACCTTACATTCCCCTGTGAGTGCAATCAGCTCTGCTGCTTGTACTGATCGGTGTGCAGTAAGCCTGACACCAACAAGTGTGTGATGTGATGTAACATACAACCTGACCGCTGCCCCGTTGTGGGTGAGCTGGATAGCTACAGATAGCTCGAATCTGCGTTGGAAGGAGGTGTGTCCCACAGATCAGGTCTCGGGATGCATGTCTGTTGCAATACCTGGACACTATCATGAGGCTCTCCATCATCTGCAGTCGGAAGAAGTGTAGTTGAGTTAAGTTCATCGCAGCGTTTTACCGTAATGTCACGCTATTCCAACATGATATCTGAACCATCTCTGAGCAGAGAGGTGAGAAGTCTTCTGGCATGGAAGATGTGGGAAACTGCATGCGGGACTATAAGTGTGACATCAGAATAGCCCACAATGTCCCGTGATGTTAATCCATGGCTTCTCCAGCTGCTGCAACAGAGAGGAAGACCTGTGACAACAAAGTCATGTTTTGAGGAGAAATAGGCCACAGGCCTGAGTTTTCCTCCATGCGGCTGACACAAAACAGATGTCATGTAACAGTCTTTTTGGTCTATGAATTGAGTATAAGGTAAGTCAGGTCTTGGCAAGCCCAAAGTCGGGGCCTGCGATAAGGAAGTCTTTAAATCCTCAAATGCCTTCTCGGCTTCCTCAGTCCAAGTCAGTTTGTCACGTGCACTAAGGTTTCTACCATGGACCATGGATGAGAGGGATGCCTCTCTTTTAAAAGGGATTCAAAAACTGGTCTTATACCATCGATGGCTTCTTTTTTAAGTGGATACTGTTTTAGGCATGGCCTATAATCTGACTTAGGACTCACTACCAATGGTGCTGCGCCTTTTATGAGCCCCACATCGTATTTGTGTGCAGCCCACAGTGAAGGTGGCACTTTTGACAACTCAGGAATTTGACCTGTTGTCATAATAAGTGGATACAAGCTTGTATGTTCAATGTGTTCTTCTGTGAGCTCTAACGTTCTCCGTACATGTACTGTGTCGGTCAATGCAATACGAAATACATCACCAATTGCGCTAAATTCGATCCTCGAATCTTCTGCAGCCGGTCTAAAGTCCAAGAGGTTGATACGTTGTTGTAGCCACGGACCCAGATCCTGCCATTTCCAGTGTGACGGTTTAGCCAATGATACGTGAGGAGTGGTTCCAAGGAACAGTTTCCCCTGGGATGGAGAGAGAGACACAGACACCGCAGCAGCCTCCTCTGACCAGTAAACATGCTTCAGGTCTAAACTCTCTGTTTCTACCTGTTGATCATACCATGCTTCCTCGTATATTCTATCTGGCCCTACGCTCACATGGGATGTACAATGTAATGGCTGCATATAATTTCCTGCTGCAGTACTGTGTGTGCGTGCAAATGAAATAAGATCATGGGTTTTCGGAGCTCCATGGTCTAACATTAGCTCCCACTCGTATGCATACAGAAGTGGATTTGGATTATAGTTCATCATCTGAAATAAAGGAAGTTCAGCTCTTTTTAACACTTTGATGCCTTCTTCTGTTGAAACTAACCTAATGCCAAAAAAGCACATTAGATCTCGCCCCATCAGATTTACTGGGCAGTTTTCCGACACTAGAAAAGAGTGTTTTATCATTTGGTCATCTAACTCACATTTCAATGGAACTGAGCAACTTTCCAAGACTGGTACGCCGCTCGCTCCCACTGTAAAACTCTTCCTGCCACTCTTTTTGGGGGCACTTGGCAAGGAATCTGTTCTTAACACGGAGTTTGTAGCTCCTGAATCAACTAAGAATGTTACAGGGTGGTTAGAAATCATACATTGTGAAATTTTGTGCGTGTGAAGTGTTGTGTGCTACCTGCTTTCCTGTGGAGAGGCTGTGCATCTCTGGGGTCCGCCCCTCCCTCCCCTCCTTTCAGTCAGACGTGCGGAATGCAGGCCCTGTCCTTGTGTTCTCTGGACAATCAGCTTGCCAGTGTCCACGCTTCCCGCAGCAATGGCAGACGTCTGGGTCGTAATCTCTACTTGTTCTGCGCTTGCCCCCACCTCTTTGTCTTCCCTGACCTCTGGTATGACCTCTTGTCTGGCCCCTTCCTCCCCCAAATCTGCCACGGGCGGTTTCCTGGGCTGGCTCTGCTCGGGTGTTAAACATTGCCAGCTGTGCTTCTTCCAGTTTCCTTTGTCTGCCCTCTTTCTTCTGATCATCTCTTCTTTGTGCCCCGTCTTCTGCATGTTCTGCGTGCTGAAGGATGTCGGCAAGTGGGCATGTTTTCCAAGTTACACATGCATTTCTTACCATGTGTACGAGTTCTGGTCTCCTTCTGCTCAGAAAATGTTCTTTCAGATGGACCTCATATGGTGTCAGGGGCTGTGCTCCCATTGGATTGGGTCGGTTGAGGCCACTATGAGTGTCAAAGGCTCCTGTCAGACGTGCCAGGAAGGAACTGCAAGTCTCTTGTGGCCCTTGTGACAAAGAGGTGATATAGGACAAGTTTAGTCTCAAAGGGAACTGTTCTTTTACGGTGTTAATGAGGACATCAACCGCATCTCGAAAGTTCACATTTTTGGCATCCTCGTAGAGTGGCTCACTCAGGCGGAAAGTCATTCTTGCATTGTTGAAAACATGCTGAATTTTGTGATAATCATTTGTCAGCACCTTGGCCATCAAACGCGTAACTCTGACATAGTGGGACGATATTCTCTGACAAATTGCCTAAGATCAGTCTCCCATCTCGTGAGATTGCTTTTAGGATTGCAGACATGAATCATTGCTTCACTTATATCTGCATCTGACCAGGGTCTGAAAACCAGCATCGGGCCTTCTGCTCCCGCCACTTCTATCATTGGCATGAGAGCTGTAGCCTCCCTCTCTTCCTGCAACACGGCCCCCCTTTGTTGAGACTGTAGGCGGGTCACGGCCGGTGAGGAGGTCGTCTCGGTGCTTGAGTCTGGCTGCTGTCCTCTTCCCATGTCTGCTGAAACGTGTGCTGCATTTGACTGGGAGGGCTGCTGCACGTAGGCTGGAGGAGCAGGGGGGGGGGCGGAGTCCAGTTCTGGATCCAATGATTTCCTCAGTACCTCAGAAAGACAAGGGCACACAGTATTTTGGTGAATAGTGGAAAGTATGTTAGCATCCTTTACAGGATCTATGTTTTTCAGTGCATTGAATGCTTTCAATCTCTTTCCCTCCCTTCTCTCAGACTCACATTTCCACTTATTAAATGCTTCCCAGTCAGCCTCAAACTTTACATTCTTCTTCTGCTTTTTCTTTGATAAGGCTGCATGCTGAGCTGTTGCGTTCCTCTCCATTTCCCCCAGTGATACCTCCAACTGTTTTAATTGATTTTCACTCAAACTTCCGTTTGATGGAAAACCAATCTCTATCCACTTTTGCATTTGATCCAAGCTTCCAGGATATCGATCAGACATAAACTTACACAGAGGCGGAAGGATGGGGACCACATGGCTCTCAACGGTCTCATTCTTACTCTGAGCACTACCCATCTCTAATCATTCGTGTATTACGTCGCAGTGTGCGTCAATAAATTTTCTATACAAAATTTTAAACAATACACATGGATGACTAAAGCAAGCAAGCGACCGCTGCTATCTCTAAAAACTGCTAACTGTTTTCCCTGAGAAGTGTGCGCCAAACTGGTGCATACAAACCACTAGAGAACCCAACAGTTTTCAAAACACGTCTGTTAACAACACTGATTGTGAGATTTTTCTTTTAAAAATTTCCATTTTCATGACTTGATTGATCTCAAAATAATCTTAATCTCTCACCGCGTGTTTTCGTTGTTACTTCAACTGGGTTGGATCGGCAGTCCTGGTCTCCAGAACGGCAGCTTCTCACCCTCGGGGAGGAATCATCTATCTTATGGCCTTCTGACCGTCCGTCGGAGTCCAGCGCTGCGCGTCCATCCAAATCCTCGTCGCCAATTTGTGGTGGAATAAATGTTCCGATGCCTTGTGAGAAATCGAAAGTATTCTAAGCACGGTGGTCTTATCACACTTTATTATATAGTAACAAGTTCACAAATGATCAGAATGTGAGCCAGGTACAAACAAGTGGACAAGTGATTCAACTAGACAAATAAGTCATGGAACAAATAAGTAATCACATCAAACAAGTCATGGAAACACCCAGCTGAGTGGAGCAAAGTCTGAACCCTCCGACTTAATGCTCCCTTCTTGATTGATTCTCCTCTTCTTTATACATCTCGCCGAGATGTACACATTCCAGAGTCCATCTGTTACCACTAAATAAGTAATAGGAGACCCCTGAAGGCTTACACGGTGGTCATTACCTCAAGACCTCTTGGTTGTGACCTTTTCACCTGACCCCACACAGGATTAGATTATCCCCCATAGACAGATGGGAGAGACAGCTGTTGATACATTTTCTACTCCAACATAAAACACAGCGTGACGTGCATGCAGTAACTGATGGTCCATTTAGAGTCAAACAGACCCGAAAGTAGTTGTGTGCTTAAGGGCGGGGCTACAAGGTGATTGACAGGTGTGAGGGCGGGGCAACAAGGTGATTGACAGGTGTGAGGGCGGGGCAACAAGGTGATTGACAGGTATGAGGGCGGGGCAACAAGGTGATTGACATGTATGAGGGCGGGGCAACAAGGTGATTGACCGGTGTGAGGGCGGGGCAACAAGGTGATTGACAGGTATGAGGGCGGGGCTACAAGGTGATTGACATGTATGAGGGCGGGGCAACAAGGTGATTGACATGTATGAGGGCGGGGCTACAAGGTGATTGACAGGTGTGAGGGCGGGGCAACAAGGTGATTGACAGGTATGAGGGCGGGGCAACAAGGTGATTGACAGGTGTGAGGGCGGGGCTACAAGGTGATTGACAGGTGTGAGGGCGGGGCAATAAGGTGATTGACAGGTGTGAGGGCGGGGCTACAAGGTGATTGACAGGTGTGAGGGCATTCGATGTTGCTTGGTTGGACTCGCTCCATCCTCTCCAGTCACTTCTGGTTCCAAAAACCAAGATGGCGACAACCGAGATGACAAACTGAAGGCTTCATTACGTCACGGGGACGATGTCCACTTCTTATATACGATCTATTACACGTACAGATCAAATGACCACAACAAACAATCCAATGTCCGTTCTACTCCTATTCTATCTCTATGGGTAAAATACATCAGGAATACAGTGATGTCCTCCAAACTCACGGATTCATGTCATGAAACTCAACTCAACTCCTCAGGGTCTCTTCCGGATGATTTGACATACGCCCTGTTCTCTACATTCAGTTTCACTTCTCTCACCCTGGAGGAGCGGACGAAGTAGGCCGAGCGGGGGTTGAGATGGTAGCGTTTGAGCTGGCGTTCTTCCATCGTCACGGCAACGTAAAGACTGAGGTCATCAGGTGGAGGTTTGTGAATGAGGTACTCCGACAGCGCCTGGAGCACCACCACGGTGGACTGAGGAGGGAACAGAGCAGCGATAAGTCGATAACAAAGATCTCACTGCAGGAGAATCAGCCTTTCAGCTGAAATCCTCAACCTTGATCAATAAGAAGTAATCAAGTTCCTCTTATTCCTGCGAAGAGAGTGACATATTTTATGGTACAATTATGTTATGATTAATCGTAATGTGATCAAATGAATTAGATAATTGAGCTGTTGCTATGCCGCTGCTCGGGATCCTGCAATACATATCGAATCTGCATTGAAAGAAAGTCCTTCTGAGGGTTTATCATAGGAAAGAAGTGAAGTGTCATGGTTGTAAAAATCTAACTACATCAGCATCACAGTTCTGAATGGATATTCTAGATCTTAGTTCACTAAACAGACCCTTAGAGCAGAATCCTAGCTATTTAACCCTTGTGTTGCCTTAGGGTCATTTTGACCCGAATCAATATTACACCCTCCCCCCGCCTTTGGGTCATTTTGACCCGATTCAATGTTTCACCCTCCTGTTACCTTTATATTTGCTAACATATTTTACCCTTTGGGTTCAATTTGACGCCAGCAATTAAAACCTCCAGAAAATTATTAGAATTAATATTGTTTTCCAAGTTTAAGTGTGAGGCACTTTATGTTTGTTTGTTGACTACCGAAAGAACACCGACATTAAACATTGAATGGGGTCAAATTAATCCTAAAGCGGGGGGAGGGTGTAATATTGATTCGGGTCAAAATGACCCTAAGGCAACACAAGGGTTAAACCAATCCTGGCACATTGCCAAGAGCCACGGTCCGTGAGAGGAAGGCTTCCGTTAACCGACTGAGAGCTGTTACCGGACAATGCCATCAAGTAACGTGTCAACTGTTCGTGAGGTTGCTTCGTTGCTGTGGACATTTTGGGCAATGGTGCAAACCAATGGGCAACTAACTGTTTATGGACATTGTGGATTCATCCTGATTCAGAATTTGTTTATCGATTGAATTAACTGAATTTAGCCAAAACATTTTTTTAAAGATTGATCTTGAGGGAAATATTGCAGCTTCAACTGTAAGACATATTGCTTCAGAGCAGGGGTGTCAAACTAATTTTCACCGTGGGCCACATCAGCATCATGGCCGCCCTCTTAAAGGGCCGGTGTAACTGAAACGCTCCCCAACATGTTGTGACATATAATGCATAGAAATAACTCTTTGCATTTGATTATTGTTTAGTTGAATGTAGAAATATTGAACATAAGAACATTTCTCTAATTTTATAACATAAATCCATTTAATTTGAAACCTTCAAAATAAAAGCACAGGATATTCTTCTTACATTTTTTAAAGAAAAGCTGGTCATATGTCTTTCAAGCCGTCAGGAGCCACATGCAATGACGTGGCGGGCCTTGTGTTTGACACCTGTGCTTTAGAGTCTAGATTCTGAAACGAGCATCAAAAGACACTGGAGTTAGTGCTCAATGTGTCCGATGCAGTGGAAGGGTCAGAAGGTAGTCAGGGGACCTTTATTCGGTTGTTTTAGAGAGGGGTTATTGTGTTGGATGTGGATGCCGTCTCGGTGTTTAGCCTCACCGGACTCGCCCTGCCGTTACCTGAGTGGAGCCGAAGCCGCCCCCCCGCCTCCGCTGGCTGTTCAGCCATTTAAACGGCGCTGCAGCTTCCTCCAGGCGCCCCAACTTGACCAGAGCCAGCAGGGCGTAGCCCGTGGCCTCCAAGCTGAACAAGGGGTTCTGGGTGTCGGGCCAGTGGCTGCCACCTGGAGGAGAGAGGAAACAGGAAAGGAGGGAAGGGAACCAGAATCACTGATATGTCTGCTTGGAAGGCGTAGTGGACAGACAGGCCCGGCAGCAGCTCAACAGATCTGGTGCCTCATCGAGGTCCAACTGAAGCAGGGCTGAGTGTCAGAGGAACCTGGAGCTGCAGCTCGGAGTAAAGGTGGCGTGGGGTCGTAGCGTTGACCCCCCCCCAGCAGAGCCAGCGCGTAGGAGGCGATGGCCACGGTGTACGGCCTCCTCCCCGCCGCCACCAGCGCTCGCTTCAGGTATTCAGCCGTCTTACGGAGAACTTCCTGTCGCAGCCACATGTGGGAGAAGAATGTTTAGAAGAACAACTGCTGATAATGAAGGGATCATGAGAGCAATGATGGGCACAGTTAGAGATATGGACCGGACCTCTACATCTGGACCGGTGCAGCCGATCCCGGCCCGCTTGGCCTCAGCGAGCGCGATGAGGACGAAGGCCGTCAGGGTCGTCTCGGGGTCGTCACCACGGAGACCGCCCTGGAGACACAAACAACAAGGATTAAAGTCTTGAAGACTTGAAAGAAAAGAAGAATCAACCTTTGGAAAAGGAGAACCAGTTCTTCTCATTTCTAGCTTCCCAAAGAGTCACAGAATTCCAGCTCGAGAAAGAATTCCTCGCACTGTTTGTCTGAGTTTGCACAAAGACGTCAGCTTGAACTTGGCTCATAATTCATGTTTTAATTGACTTAAAAAGTGATTTCATGATTTGAGTGAATTTGTGGTCTCACCGTCATGGTCAAGATTCAAGATTCAAGATTCAAGATGTTTTATTTGTCACATACACACACAGGGTGTGCAGTGAAATGAAAGTGGCAATGCTCAGCAGGAATGTGCAAGGGCAACAAGTACACACTATTTACAAATAAAAAACAACACAATATTTACAGTAAGTGTGTGTGTGTGTGTGTGCCTAAGAGGGGCAGTTGTGTGGGTCTATGTGGGGGTCCTGGTGAGGTCGGAGTTCACAATCCTGATGGCCTGAGGAAAGAAACTCCGTCTCAGTCTCTCTGTTCTTGCAGCGTGACTACGGAGGCGCCTGCCTGACCGCAGCAGCTGAAACAGTCTGTTGTTGGGGTGGTGAGGATCCTTCATGATCCTGCCGGCTCTGGTTCTGCACCTCCTGGTGTACAAGTCCTGCAGGGTGGGGAGTGTAGTTCAATAGTGCGCTCAGCCGAACGCACTACTCTCTGCAGAGCCTTCCTGTCCTGAGCGGAGCAGTTGCCAAACCAGGCTGTGCTGCTTCCTGTCAGGACGCCTCTACAGCTCCAGAGTAGAAGGACTGAAGGATCCTCTGGGAAACTTTAAATTTCCTCAGCTGCCTGAGGTGGTAGAGGCGCTGCCTTGCCTTTCTCACCAGAGTGTCTGTGTTTGTTGACCATGTCAGATCCTCGGTGATGTGGACTCCCAGGTATTTATACCCGGCCACCCTCTCCACAGTAGTCCCGTTAATCCCCAGTGGTGAGTACGTCCTCTGTTGTTGTACCTTCCTAAAGTCCACAATCAGCTCCTTAGTTTTGGTGACATTCATGATGAGGCTGTTGTCCTGGCACCAGAGTGACAGATCAGCAACTTCCTCCAGGTAGGCCTTCTCGTCGTTGTCGGAGATCAGGCCCACCACCACTGTGTCATCCGCAAACTTGATGATGGTGTTGAGCTGAACCTGGCCACACAGTCATGTGTGTACAGGAGTACAGTAGGGGCTGAGGACGCAACCCTGGGGGATCCTGTGTTCAGGGTGAGGATTTGAGGTGTGTCTGCCCACCCTGACCACCTGTGGCCTGGCGGTCAGGAAGTCCAGGATCCAAGCACACAGGGGGTGTTCAGTCCCAGCTCAATCAGCTTGCCGCCAGTCTGAGGGGACTATGGTGTTGAAAGCTGAACTATAATCAATGAACAGTAGTCTCACATAGCCCCCTCTGGCTGTCCAGATGAGAGAGTGGTGTGCAGTACCTGGGAGACAGCATCATCCGTGGATCTGTTTGGGCGATAAGCAAACTGCAGCGGGTCCATGGAGGAAGGGAGGAAGGCGCAGATGTAGTCCTTTATCAGCCTCTCAAAGCATTTCATGACCACCGAGGTGAGGGCCACCGGTCGGTAGTCATTCATACATGCTGGAGAAGCATTCTTGGGCACAGGGACAATAGTGGATCTCTTGAAGCAGGCGGGGACCACGGACTCAGCCGGGGACCACGGACTCATCACAGATGGAGCAGCGCGACACCAGGCGCCTATGGCAGGGGCTACGGACTATCACAAACTACCGGAGCAGACCCCGCGCAATGGTGAGTGCCGACGCATCCCTAGCGGACGACCTGAACTCATTTTATGCACGGTTTGAGGCTAGCAACAACAGCGCTAGCTCGCCGGCTAACAACAACACCGTTAGCGTAGCCGAGGTGAGTTCTACCGCTGGGGATGAACACACACTCTCTGTGACCGAGCACAGTGTGAGGAGGGCTCTGTTGAGGGTGAACACCAGGAAAGCTGCAGGTCCAGATGGCATATCTGGGCGAGTACTGAAGACCTGTGCTAACCAGCTAGCTCCAGTGTTCACCACAATATTCAACCTCGTGCTGTAAACCGGATTGCTCTCCACAAAGTTGCCCCTGTGAAGCTCGTGTTTCTTCGTCACGAGGTAGATCAGAGGCTCACACACGTGCTGCTCATCGATGCCGATGATGGAGTAAGCCATGGAGAAGACTTTCACCACGTACGCCGTGATCCTGGCAAGCAGACTGTGTTCAGAACTACAGCTGACCACTTTTTAAATGTTACACAACGTATATAACAGGTTAGGTGGTTAGGACTTTTGAATTTGTTTTCTACAAGTAGTTAATTTTATGTGGCACATTCAAACCTCCCACATGTTACATCGGTTCCTTCCAATTATTTATGTTTTTCTTGGCAAACGGCACATAGGTTTTAATCAAATATGTAAAACATAAAATGTTGACACTACCATGTACTTGCGCCTTCCCTCCTGTAGGGGGGGTAGGAGCCATCATTCATTCTGTATGCCAGCTGGTTCTCATAGCCTGAAAATAACAAGAAAGAACTAGAACATTTTGTAAAAAACATTTAAACATTACCACCAGTTTGCGGGGGGGGGTGGGGGGGGGGCGACACAGAGAGAGCACAGGGTGGGGAGGGGGGGGTCCTTCCTTCCATCCATCCTTGACTCCTTGCCCGGCTTCCTTCCTTTCCTTCGTTCCTAACCCGTTCCTAAACCTTATTCTAATGAATGGAACAATTTCTTGCCGTTTTTGGCATTTTGGGGGCTAAGCGCCGGTTAGATCTTGTATCCACATATCCATTGATTTATGGATCTATCCATGTATCCAAAAAGCCATGTTTGCAATCTTTCTATCCATCCATCTATGTTTCTACCTCTACCATCCTTCAAACCCATATCGACCTTTATGTTTTTCCAACGACCCCTCCATGAATCCATCTACCTATGAACCAAACTATCCATCCATCTCCAGTTATTGAGATCAGTCTATCCACTCACATACACTAGCAACATCAAATACATCCACTCTTTCATTGACCCATCCATCAGTCTGTCATGTAAACATGGCAGTTCACATGTTTGTGTCTGTTTGAATAAACTGACTTCAATCGCCCTTTGTCCTGCTTCCTTTTCTTTGTTGGCGATCCTTCATCCATTGTTCAAACTGCTTTCCTTCATCCTCACCTCTCTTGATGTAGCGGAGAGCTTCAGCCTTGCGCTCCACACCTACACTCTCCCAGTTGTTGGTTCGCTCCAGGTAGAGCGTGGCGATGAGCGGCAGAGAGATGCTCGCCAAGTTCTGCTCCACACAGCCGCCGGGCATCCGGATCAGGGAGGCCAGGGAGTCCTCACTGAGGGAGTTATCAATGCTGTCCGCCAACACGTTGCCTGGAAGAGAGAGGAGGAATCAGGAATCAGGAATCAGGAATCAGGAATCAGAGCCCTCTCCCAAGGTTAGTTTTGAACCCTTATCCCCACTCGGTCCGTGACTGACCCAGGACACTGACAAATGTCTCTGGCACAGAGTGTGACACAACTGACTCCAGTTCGGTTTTGCCAACAAAAACAGTTTGTGTTCCTGTCATGGACAGAAGCAAAGAGACATAAAGTTACACTTTTCTATCCCATAACTGAAGAGGATCCATTCATTACAACGTAAAGACACCACATTAAGAAATCAAGGATTTTAAGAATATGTCCGGAACTGGTTGATCCTTGTTTGTAACTTGTAAAATATGATCACTGTTACTTTACTGTTACTGATATTTCTTTTTGCACTTTGTCTCAATGTGTTTGACGTTGTGAGTAAGTAATAAATGATGCATCGCTAAGATCTTCTCACCTCCCTCAGCAGACGGGTTCAACTCCATACTCCAAACTTTAGTTTTCTGCACTCCATCCAGCTGTTTGGGGTCAGAAAAGAGGTATCTATATTCAAGTCAGTCGGTTATGTTTTTCATTAACTTCTTAACATCCATATTCCACTCTAACATTCAAGGAAGGACACTTTCTTTACAAACCAAAACATCAACTTTCCTGTTTGACTCTGTTTTTAGAAGAATAAAACACCTCCATCATGAAAAGTGACTCACCACCACCCGGAGATGTTTCTGGATGCGGTCTCCTCCCATACCTCTGCTGACCACCATCACCTCCAGAGGAAGTTTCCCCACCACCAGCGGCACGATGGTGTACGGCACGATGGTGTACGGCACCGTGACGGAAGAGCCGGCCGGCACCCTGACTTCCTGCGTGTGATTGTCCTTGAAGGCGATGCTGCACATGCCTTCTGTCTTCATCAGCACAACACTCACCTGATCGGGAACTCGGGAAGAGTATTCATTTATTCAAGACTTATTTTATAGAGATACGTTAGAGTGGAAACTGAGTAAACAAAGCATTTTTTAAAAGTCTGAAGTTTTACTTCTAATGCACAAAAACACTGTGAAGCCTGCATAACCTGTTCGATGCTTCATGTCGGCAGACCAGTTCAGATTTCTCAACAGACAGCCCACCTACCTCCGACAAGAGCCTTTAGACATGTGGTGATGGATTAAACTGAGCTAACGCCATCTGATGGTAAACAGGACTGTTGGTCATATAGAGATGTGGTTTTAAAAAGACTTAACACCTGGTCAGGTACATTTTGTCGCAACAGTAGTCACATCTCCGCTTGCCTCGACGAACATATACTTCAAGTTTCAATAATCAATCAATGATGCAAAATGAATCACTTGGAATATTGTTGTGCACCGACAGATATGCTAGAGAGGTTCAGGTCATTTATGTTCGCTTTCTCTCATTCCAGGCTTCCTGATTGTTTTCACCTGTCATCACACCTGTCTCCTATGCTCATCAGTGTCAGCCCCGCCCCTGATTGGTCCCACCTGTGTCTTGTTACCATGTGCTTAAATTCCCCTGTCTCCCAGTGTTCCTTGTCAGTTCGTCTGGTCTTTTGCCATGATCAGGTCGGGTTATGTTGTGCTCTTGAAAAGTTTTGATCCTCACTACGTGAGCGCTTTCATTTTGTTCACTGCAGAACCGAAAATAAAGTACTTACAAATACTTTATCTCTGTCTCCGGTCGTGCAATTGGGTCCTACTTCCTAAGTGTCTGAGATCGTAACAGAACAGACTGACCACATTATGGACCCAGCCGACCCAAGAACGCTTCACGCCGCTCTGTCGGTACAGGGCGTGACGATTTTTCATCACGAGGAAAAACTGGACAAAGTCAGCCGGGAAATACAAGAGCTGAGAGGACGCCAGGCCGGGTTCAGGAGGAATTATCTACACAGATGCAACAACTGGTTGCCCAAATGAATAATTTTTCACTCATCAACAGACTGCTCCTCCGTGACGTCATCCACAGCTGAGAATTTGCCTGTCAATACTCCAGCTGACGACCCAGGTCAGGCTGTTTCCTTCCCGTTACGGCTGGCTCTTCCGGAGAGATTTTCCGGAGACTCTTCGAATTGCAGAGCCTTTCTGGTACAGTGTGATCTGCATTTTCAACACAACCCAGCAGCTTTTTTATCTGAGCATGGTAAAGTGGCGTTTATTGTGTCACATTTAACGGGAAGAGCTGCAGCCTGGGCTACTGCAGAATGGTCTAGAGACACCGAACTATGTTACTCATTGGCCGATTTCATAGAGACTATGAGGCGCATTTTTGACCACTCATCGCCTGCTACGGAGGCCAGCAGAAGACTGTTTCAAATACGTCAGCTCAACCGTCAGGTGGTTGATTATGCCATCGAGTTTCGTACAGCAGCAGCGGACAGCGGATGGAATGTTCCGCTTCGTGACGCCTTCATGACAGGACTTTCGAACCGATAAAGGACCAGCTGGCTCCACTGGAGACACTCCGGATCTGGAATCCTCATCGCTGTGGCCATCCGGATCGATAACCGTCTTCGAAAGAGAGAGGAGCGTCGACGCAACCGAGATGTTATTCCCAGCTTCCAGAATTCGCCTCGGAGGGTCGCGCGCCAGCGGAGGATTTCCAGCTCATGTTACCGGACCATCAGAGGACTACACTTCCGAATGACTGGGAACCCATGCAGCTTGGAAGAACCAGGCTTTCTCTGGAGGAGAGGCAGCGCCGCTCACGGAGGGTTGCTGTTTCTACTGCGCCAGCCGGGTCATCAACTCGCTTCATGCCCGGAAAAGATCGTGCTCACCAGTCAAAAGGAGGGCGCTGGTGAGAAAGTTTCGCAGACTTCCCTCCTCGACCTGTTACTCAGGTAGACATTTGTATTAACAATCAGACCTTTGACCAGGGTGTGTTAATAGACTCAGGGGCTGACGAAAGCCTTATAGACTGGGGCCTAGTCAAACAGCTAAAAATAAAAAACTGTCCCGCTATCTCATCCTGTTAGTGCCAGTGCCTTAGACGGCCGCTTGTTGTTCACAGTTACCCATTGCACTGAGCCCATACGGATTACTATAAATAAGGACCATACCGAGAGCATGCAATTTCATATTTTTGAGTCGACTCAGCACCCGATTATTTTGGGGTTTCCTTGGTTGAAGATCCACAATCCTCACATAGACTGGCCTTCAGGGAAAGTTAAGGAATGGGGAGAGGATTGTAAGGGCAGGTGTAAACTTTCGCAACCTGTTAATGCACCAACAGACTCTAGTAGGATCATTATAGATCACCCTGACTATCCTGATCTACACAAGGTACCTTCCTGTTACCATGATTTAAAAGAAGTGTTTAACAAGTCTAAAGCCTTGTCGCTACCTCCTCACCGAGATTTTGACTGTCCCATTGATCTCTTACCGGGAGCCCCCATTCCCAAGGGGAGACTTTACTCGATTTCGAGACCTGAGAGAACAGCAATGGATGAATACATCTCCTCTTCACTCAAATCAGGGATTATCCGCCCTTCATCGTCTCCAGCCGGAGCGGGATTCTTTTTTGTGGGAAAGAAAGACGGGTCTCTGAGACCTTGCATAGACTACAGTCCACTAAATGACATTACGGTGAAGAACCGCTATCCTCTGCCACTCATGTCATCTGCTTTTGAACTGCTTCAAACGGCCAAGATATTCACCAAGTTGGATTTAAGAAATGCATATCACTTGGTTAGAATAAGACAAGGGGATGAGTGGAAGACTGGATTCAACACTCAGAATGGTCACTATGAGTACTTGGTAATGCCTTTTGGACTGTGCAATGCACCGCTGTTTTTAAAGTTTTTGTGAATGAGTTTTTGGGGAAATTCTTGAATATTTCAGTGTTTGTGTATTTGGATGACATACTGATTTTCTCCCCAGACGCTAAATCTCATGTTAACCATGTCCGCCAAGTTTTGCAGAAACTACTGGATAATCAGCTATATGTCAAGGCAGAGAAGTGCGAGTTCCACACAGAAGAGGTGTCTTTCTTAGGATACATAGTCTCACCTAATCATATCCAAATGGATCCTGCGAAAGTCAGTGCAGTATCCCAGTGGCCCACACCAGACTCCAGGAAAAAGGTTCAGCAGTTCCTAGGATTTGCTAACTTCTATAGGAAGTTTATTAGGAATTTCAGTTCTGTTGCGGCTCCTCTGCATGTTCTGACTTCTCCTAAGGTTCCCTTCAAGTGGACCCCCCAGGCGGATCTTGCTTTCAAACTTCTCAGAGATAGATTCACCTCAGCTCCCATACTCACCATTCCAGATCCCCAGCGCCAGTTTATGGTCGAGGTGGATGCTTCCAATGAGGGAATTGGAGGAGTACTGTCTCAACGTTCTGCAGAAGACAACAAGATGCATCCATGTGCTTACCTGTCGCGGAAGTTGACAACGGCAGAGCGGAATTATGACGTGGGAAACAAGGAATTGTTAGCTGTAAAAGCTGCCCTCGAGGAATGGAGACACTGGCTAGAGGGGGCAGAGCAACCGTTTTTAGTCTGGACAGATCACAAGAATCTAGAATATATAAGAAAGGCTAAGCGTCTCAACTCCCGTCAGGCCAGGTGGACACTTTTCTTTAGTAGATTCAACTTCACACTCTCTTTTCGTCCCGGTCTCAGAATCAAAAACCCGATGCTATGTCTCGACTTTACGATCCCGCACCACTTGCGATAGAGCCCAAGACCATCCTTCCACTTAATCCGGTGATCGGAGCCTTTTCCTGGCAAGTGGAGTCAGACGTTAAAGAGGCAAATGTCATGAATCCAGCGCCTAGCGAGTGTCCCAACAATCTGCTGTTTGTTCCTGAGGCTCTTCACTCCAAGGTCATCCACTGGGCTCACTCATCTGTGCTTTCGTGCCATCCGGGAGTAGCAAGAACAATGTTCAGGATTCAACAACGTTTCTGGTGGCCATCCATGAAGAAAAATGTGGCCGAGTATGTAGCGGCTTGTCCAGTGTGTGCGTGTAATAAGACCTCATCTCAAGTTAAGATGGGCTTGCTCCAGCCGCTGCCGATTCCCCATCGTCCTTGGTCACACATTTCGATGGATTTTGTGACAGGATTTTCCTCATCCAGAGGCAAGACTACGGTTCTAACAGTGGTTGATCGATTTTCAAAGATGGCTCACTTCATCCCATTGACCAAGCTTCCCTCTGCCAAAGTCACCGCAGAGGTCATGATGAATCACGTGTTCAGGATCCATGGATTCCCTAATGACATTGTTTCCGACAGGGGTCCACAATTCATTTCCGCCTTCTGGAAAGAGTTTTGTCGACTCATAGGTGCCACCGTCAGCCTGTCATCAGGATATCACCCTCAGTCAAATGGACAGTCGGAGCGTCTGAACCAAGAACTAGAGACTACGCTACGTTGTCTCGACTCCCGGAACCAGACCACCTGGAGTGACCACCTCACATGGGTCGAGGTTGCCCACAATACACTTCCGACGGCGGCCACAGGTCTCTCTCCATTCCATTGTGTCAATGGTTTCCAGCCTCCACTTTTCCCTAACAACGAGGAAGAGGTGATGGTTCCATCGGCACATGCCATGATCAGACGTTGTCGCAGAGTTTGGGCTGGTGCTCGCCAGTCTCTTCTCCAAGTTCAGCTCGGATGAAGGCTGTTGCGGACGTTCATCGCAGGGTCGCTCCTCCTACAGTCCAGGCCGAAAGGTTTGGCTCTGTAGCAAAGACTTACCACTCCATGTCGCCTCAAAGAAACTGGCGTCGAGATTTGTGGGTCCGTTTCCAGTGTCCAGAGTCATCAACCCGGCGTCGGTACGCTTGCAACTCCCCAGGACCTTGAGAGTGCACCCAACGTTTCACGTTAGTAAAATCAAGCCGGTGTGTGAGAGCACACTTGTTCCCGCCTCCAAGCCCCCTCCACCGCCCCAGTTCTTTGAAGGGGGTGACGTTTACAAGGTCCGTAAGCTACTGGAGGTCCGTAATAGGGGGAGGGGCAAGCAATTCCTGGTAGACTGGAAGGGTTACGGTCCTGAGGCTAGAAGCTGGATAGCTGCTTCATTTATCGTAGACAAGACTCTTATCCACGACTTTTACAATCAGCCTGGGCCATCAGGAGTTGGCCCTAGAGGGGGGGGTACTGTTGTGCACCGACAGATATGCTAGAGAGGTTCAGGTCATTTATGTTCGCTTTCTCTCATTCCAGGCTTCCTGATTGTTTTCACCTGTCATCACACCTGTCTCCTATGCTCATCAGTGTCAGCCCCGCCCCTGATTGGTCCCACCTGTGTCTTGTTACCATGTGCTTAAATTCCCCTGTCTCCCAGTGTTCCTTGTCAGTTCGTCTGGTCTTTTGCCATGATCAGGTCGGGTTATGTTGTGCTCTTGAAAAGTTTTTGATCCCTCACTACGTGAGCGCTTTCATTTTTGTTCACTGCAGAACCGAAAAATAAAGTACTTACAAATACTTTATCTCTGTCTCCCGGGTCGTGCAATTGGGTCCTACTTCCTAAGTGTCTGAGATCGTAACAAATATGCAACGTTACTAAAGGTGTGAAAGCTTGCTGCAAATCCAATGTGGCTACACGCCGGTTGTAGAAAAGGAATTATATATTTCCTAAATTCTCCCGATGGATATTAAGGACAGGGTTCTTACACATTTTGACCGATGGATTTCCAGGACTTTTCCAGGACTTTTCCATGACTTTAAACCAAATTTCCATGACCAAAGTGAAATCTCAGTATAAACATTAAATATTTAGAAAATGTTGCGTATTGAGAGCGTACGCCGGCTTATATTTGTAGCGTCTTTCTTTAAAAATGTGATTTATAACAAATTTCCATGATTTTTCAAAAACTTTTATGATAAAAGTTTTTTCCATGACTTTTCCAGGCCTGGAAATGACCATTTTAAAATTCCATGACTTTTCCAGGTTTTCCATGACCGTACGAAGCCTGTCAGGAAGTGAGTGTGTAGTTCTGAGGTGATGTTCTCACATGCAGGTCGTCGTTGCCGTAGTTATGCACCACGGCTTTAATCTGGACCTGTTCGTTCCTCGCCACTGAATACGGCAGCTTCAGGTCCACGAAGAAGCGCCTCCAGGCTCTGACGTTGTACGGCTCCGCGACACAGAAGCCTGCACACACACACGAGTGACGGGCTTCGGTACTTGTTGAAGGTGTTTCACTGATTCATTTCATCCTCTGACTTTAGAGATTTTGACTTTCAAAGATTTTTTTTTGTCAACGCCACGGTAACATTAAAAGTTTTCTGTGCTTTTTAACTGAACATGTATCGATGTCCTGTAGGATTGAGCTATTTGGAGGACAGAGTCTACCGACATAACTGTTTTTGAATGTCGTTGTTCTCTACTGACCAGGGTACGAGAGAGAGAACAAGAGAATGAATGTGGAGAATGGGAACACTGTGGGCTTAAACGACGGAATCAGAGTCCTAAATAACACAGTTTAAAGTTAGAGTGAGGATACTGGTATCATAGACAAATAGAATCTGGATGAGGGACCCAACTTGTATGATTTCTTTTCATACTTCCTGATGGCTACCCTCCTCTTCCTCCTACCCGTGTGAGGTGATGCGCTGACGGCCAGAAGTCTCCACTCTGTGATGCTGTCGGGTAAGGGATGGTCCACGTTCTTCAACGCCAGCCTGTCGATCAGACTCATATTTGCGTTATTACCAGGAGGTAAAACCACTGTGCTATTTTTTTAAGGTATAACAAAAACAAAGTATAGCATAGCTGTATACGTTATTATACATTATGAGACAAAGGGTCCCTTGTCAAAGATTTGTGAAGGACCCCTACACCTCGAGGCTCCGACACAGGATCAAGAGCCTTGGATTCAAAGAGACATATCTTTGGTCATTTTGCATTTCTTCCTGGTCTTTTTGCCTCTTTTGCATCTTGTCTTCATTGTCTATCTCTTTCTTGTTGTGTTCATCTCAATGAGAATCCTCTGATGTAACTTCAATTGTTTCACTCACCCGTCTCGGTCCGCCTGGTCGGTCAGGTTGACGTCCGTCCACAGCCAAGACTCGTACAACTTGGATCGCAGATACTCTTGAGTCTCATCCAGATACTGTTAAGAGAGACGCGTACGTGAACCGAATTCTGTCGCCTCGGGTGAGAGACGGAAAGAAAAGGCACGCCGCAGTCTGCTCGGGTAGGGGAAACCGGGGGAGGAGAGGAGCGGGGAGGGGGGGGGGGAACGAGACGGGAGAGGAGAGATGGAGAGGAGGGGGAAAGGTTTGAGGTGCGAGCCGGCTCACACCGGGTACTTTATTGAGGGGAAATAATCGTGCTCTAATGACAGACGTGTAGCAAACTGTCGTAACAGCACGTCGGCGGCGCCCAGGCGCAGCGCGTCACCGCGCGCTGCTAACCTGTCGCACTGGAGAGGACACGGGTCCACACGGGTCACGATGCCCGGCCTCTCTTCTGACGAACGGCCCCGGTCACGGTCCCTCACCTTGCGCTTCGAGGGGGAACGGGAAACTCGAGCGAGGGCGAAGACCGAGTTAAGGGGGAGAGGAGGCGGAGATCAGTAACTCAAGATTCAAGATTCAAGATGTTTTATTTGTCACATACACACACAGGGTGTGCAGTGAAATGAAAGTGGCAATGCTCAGCAGGAATGTGCAAGGGCAACAAGTACACACTATTTACAAATAAAAAACAACACAATATTTACAGTAAGTGTGTGTGTGTGTGTGTGTGTGTGTGTGTGTGTGTGCCTAAGAGGGGCAGTTGTGTGGGTCTATGTGGGGGTCCTGGTGAGGTCGGAGTTCACAATCCTGATGGCCTGAGGAAAGAAACTCCGTCTCAGTCTCTCTGTTCTGCAGCGTGACTACGGAGGCGCCTGCCTGACCGCAGCAGCTGAAACAGTCTGTTGTTGGGGTGGTGAGGATCCTTCATGATCCTGCCGGCTCTGGTTCTGCACCTCCTGGTGTACAAGTCCTGCAGGGTGGGGAGTGTAGTTCCAATAGTGCGCTCAGCCGAACGCACTACTCTCTGCAGAGCCTTCCTGTCCTGAGCGGAGCAGTTGCCAAACCAGGCTGTGATGCTTCCTGTCAGGACGCTCTCTACAGCTCCAGAGTAGAAGGACTGAAGGATCCTCTGGGAAACTTTAAATTTCCTCAGCTGCCTGAGGTGGTAGAGGCGCTGCCTTGCCTTTCTCACCAGAGTGTCTGTGTTTGTTGACCATGTCAGATCCTCGGTGTTGATCCTCGGTGATGACCCTCGGTGATGACCCTCTATATGATTCTGCGATCGTTCGGGCCTGATGAGCGACGCGCGTGCACCTCGACAGTGGTTGCTGTTTGGCTCGTAGCGACACCCCTAGATGATGTCAGATCGATCTCATGGAGAGAAATGCTGGGTATTCAATTATCTAGTCTCCTCCCAAACACGCCGAGGTACAAGGCTCAGAGAGCGGCTGGCGGACACTTATTAATATTCTTATTCTTAGGACAAACTCATGACGAGGACTCAAGTGTTACGAGTCCATCTCTTGGTCCCGGAGCCAACCACGGCTCGGCCGAGAGCCGGAGGTCTACCAGCTGCAGCGATTTCTCTCGTCAGTACAAAATGTCAGTGGAGAGTGTGAGGGCTCAGAATGGTCCCTGGGGGACTGAGGTCAGTAGGGGTAGCCGTGCAGACTCACCTCGGAGGCTGCGGGGTCCGCTCTCTCGGGTCTCCGCCTTCCGTCTCCTCGTGTGGGTCGACAGGTGAAGAAATAGGTCTCACAAACAAAGTAGGTCCACAAACCGAATGTAAAGTTTAAGACTGCAAGGCAGCCAAGTATTTTATTCAAAAAAAGAAAGAAGAAAGAAACAAAGTACAATTACAAGTCAGTTCCCTCACGGAAGCCTGACGCTAAAACACAACCACTAAAAACCTCTTTTTTCTGACCTCTCAAAAACTCTTTTTCCCTTTTCCCTGTTCGTCACCTTTATACCCTCGGCTCCTCCCACTTTTACCGGATATCCGTCCCTCTTTGGGGTGCTGATGGGGGGTTCATCCCCCCCCCCCTCTCTTCCTGAGAGGTTCTGGAGAGACTCTCTGTCCCACATCAAAGAGGGGGACTGTTGTCTCCTCCTGTCTCTGGGTGTCTCCTCTTATCTCTCAGGCACTTAGGGTACCCTCTTTATGATCCTTTCAGACTTGGTGAGACTTCCCGATGCCAGTGACATCAAACACACTCTAACCGGGGGTCAGGATTCAGAACATATTGGGAGACATATATCACATTATCATATCAATGACCATTGATCTACAGGCAGGTTAACACACATGAATCCAGGCTTGTGTTTATTCACTTCGTAGTAACATCCTCTCTGGCCCATATGGTGCGGATATGAGCTCCGGACCCACAATCAACCAGGTCTTCATTTGAATATCACAAGAGGTGCCATGGTCCTGTCGTGTTGAGCCGGTTTTAAACGCCTCCGCTGACCCCTCAGGACCCCTGTTCTGTCACACCTGGCCCTCTGCTTCTCGTCCCAGCGATGGCCTCGATTCTTTCATCTGATCCTACAGCCACTCTCCCTGTCGGCCGGCCTGATGGATTCCTTGTTGCTTTCCTATTGTTGTAGTCTAATGGAACTGGGGTCCCCTTTGATCTGTTTTATTACTCACATTCCGCATTCACTTTTCCCGGCCTGGTCTATTCTCGCTAATCCCAGAAAAATTCGCATTTATTTGTCCCACTTCTAACAATACTCCTCTTCCTCCTCCTCCTCCTCCTCCTCCTCCACGTCCTCTTCTTCTTCTTCTTCTGGCATGCTGTCAGCATTTGAATAGGTCACGTGCATTTCAGGTCCAGGCGGTCTGGGAACTCCAAACCGATCAGGCAATCCAGGCAGACCTTGAGGTCTAGCTAACCCCTGTTCACGTCCCCAATCTATGTGGAGACATTTGTACATGATTAGCAGTTCTTGACTTCTTATTACTTATCTCTAATATATGAGAATATCTAGAAGCTGCTAATAAGTCTGCACAGACACATAACCTGCAGTTGTGTCTGATAGACAAATCCTCTTTTGTCTGAGACCGAGACCAGAACTTCAAACATTGGACCAGAGATAGGTCTTGAAATCAAGAACGCTCTTGGCTGAAATAAAAAGCTGAATCGCCAACAGATGATTGCCGGTGGGTTTCCGAGGTTGCATTTGGTCCAATGCCTTCCACATATGTTGCTCTCCACACGGACCGTTAACCTGCACACAACTAAAGCCCGCTCGGACTGGATCGGTCTGAACATGGAAATCCAGACGATTCCAAGACCAAAGTCTTGTTCCTCTGACTACAGATTCTCCATAAAGATTCTTTGGTTTCTGACCAAACTCCTACACAAATAATGACATTCCCGTCAGCCTCAGCTGTTCTTTTTGTATATATATAGATAAAATAATTTTAAATAGGCAGAAGATCAAACAGAATAGAAAAATAAGGCAAACAAAGAGTATTTACAAGATGTATCTCTGGATAGGTCTATTATTCCCTCTCTCGCAGACCCATCCACTCGATCAAAAGGATGAGATGGATCAGTGGCTGGAGCGGAGGTGGTGGTGGGGGCAGCTGTGGACCAGCGTGGCGGCGTGGTGGGAATCTCCGTGTCAAACGCCTGGTTCCTGAAGGTGGCGCAGCAGTAGCGGAAGGCCTTGATGCACTCCCAGCCCTCCGCGATGTAGAGGGAGCGTCGCGTGCAGGAGTACGGCATGGGGATCTCCCTGAGGCCGTCCTTACAGCAGCGCTGCTGCAGCTTCTTCTTGAAATGACTCTCTGGAGGCAGAAGGAACCGGCCGTCATCAGTGCTCGGATGTATAAGATGTCCAAATGGGAACTGAGAATGATCAAAGTTAGAGGCTAGCTGCTTTCCTCAGAAGTTGTTGGAAAACAAACCAAAAAAATAATGTTCGTCAGATAGACAGAAACACAGATTCAGTGCGATGTAATGCTTCTCTATGTCTGCCGGATATGAAAAGAAGGAATCTTCTTGCTCAGACATCGACTGCTAGCTGGGCAGCGATGTTAAAAGCGAAAGACAACGGGCAATTTGGGTTCACTCCAAAATGCAATCGGTTATTTCTGGGCCTGGAGTTTCTCTGTAATCCTACTGACAAACAGACATAAAAACCAACAAACCAAAAACATATCCTTCTTGGCAGAGTAAATACAAACATCATCATTTCAAAATGTCAGCTGATTTTTTTTGCCTAATTAGTTGCAGTTCATTCACTCGTTCTACTCACCCAGCTGGGCTTTACGCTGCAGTAGGTCTGCAGAGCGCCTGGTTCTGGGACTGCGTGGACACTTCAGGGCTGAGGAGAAGACAAACAAATGGACCATTTCTGTTTATGTATTTAAAAAATATAGAAATATCTTTTCATAAATGACCAGTGTTAAAAAAAAGAAGAAGAAAGCTCATCAATGGAATTATATCATGATTAAATCAAATTTCGAGATATCGAAATACACAATTACATGCTCTAAATTGATAATAGATACTTATTCTCAGGAAATCTGATCAGACTCAGTTCAATCAAACTACTGTGTTCATCTGATTACTCGTTATTTGTTTACATGCTTGTAAATATAGTAAGTCTGAAGCTGGGAATATACATTTTCTTTCCCAATAATTAGGGTCCTTGTGACGACTTTGTCGTAGAAGAACCTGATGTTTGGCAGTACCAGGAAACATGCCGTATCGGCCGCCGCTCCATGCTCCAAGGGTACCTTGTCTGGTTTGGGTTTGGAAGCCGGCGCTGGAGGCGTAGAGCAGTCCAGCGTCTGAGAACACTGACCGGGCGTCGCCGCCCCCCCCTCGGGTGCAGCCGATGTCTCCGTGCTCCACCGCGCCCCAAATCTGAGCACAAGGTCCCGTTGAGGACAAGGTGACGGAGATAGAAACACATTTCCTTTATTTTTTAAAGTGTAATCACACCCACCTTCCTCTGGGTAAGTCTGTCCCTGTTGAGCAGATACACGGCGTTGTCCACAGCCACCAGGCTGACCTTTGCCCCCGGGTCACCTCGGACCTGAAAACTAAAGCTCTTCCCGGGCGCGTAGTCTCGAGGAACGCCGTCCACCGGCCCGACTGTCAGCTGCAAGACAACGGGGAATAAAATGGAAAGAACTTTGAAATGGTTTATTTAATTTGAAATGGTTTATTTAATAAGGGACAGTGCACATTGATAAAAACATTGCAGTAAATGTGCCAGTTAGCCAAGACGCTATTTTTCATCTGTAGTCCCAATGTTGCTGATGTTAAGAACAAACCTAAAAACATAAAATTACAAATACAATCTACAGATAAAGCAAATAAAATAAGGGAGAAAATGTTAAAATGGACAGAATAAAAACATAATGTCAGAGATACAACATAAAAGCTTACAGACTAAATGTGACATATAACTGCAAACAAGTGAACGACAAGAGAAGACAGGTGGAGTAAAACGGCTGACAGCAAGTCAAGACATACAGAGACCGGACAACAGACAGACAACAACTGACAGAAAAAATGAAAGTCCAACCTGGGCAGATGGAGGAGCCGTTACAGTCTAGTGCTGACAGAGCTGGTTAATGAACCATTTCTTTGTTTCTGCTTTAAAAGAGTTGAATGATTGTAGCTCTCTGATAGATCCTGGAATGTAGTTCCAGTCAACTGCTGCTTGTACCGAGGAAGCAGGATGACTGAAAGCACTTTTCCTGAGAGGGACGATACAATCCCCTCTCGCTGCACCTCTTGTGAGCCGATATCCAGTTCGTGTGGTGACAAATTGTTTGAGAGGAGGAGAGGTCAATCCATGTATGATTTTGTCCATCAGACAGACGTGCACATATTTAATCAAGTTATCCCAACTAAGCAAGTTGTATTTTTTTAGTATAGGACAGATTCTGATTTTCCCAGCTGCTCCTGAACGCATCATCTCGCTCTTCCGGTAAGCTCCGGTTGCCAGCTCAGCAGCGAGCATGACTTCTTCTTCTCTCCCTCCCGCTCCCTCTTGCTCAGTGTGTCTCATGTATAGTTATCCCCCTGCCTCCCTTAATGATAACGATACATGCAACAAGTGTAGTTTATTTGCTAGGTTGGAGGCAGGTCTAAGTGGGTTAGATGCACGGCCCGCTATCGAAGCTCAGACAGCTATGCTAGTTAGCCCGCCTCTCCCGTAGCCGCTGGAGCTACAGTCAGCTGCTAGCTGTTCCCCGGCGGTAACCGTGCAGCCGGGTGGTTGGGTACCTGTTCCAGGAGTAGTAAGTCTACACAGAAGCCCGCTGTGCACCAACCACTTCACGTTTCCAACCAGTTTTCCCTGCTCAGCGACACACCCGCTGAGGAACACACCCTGGTTATCGGGAGCTCGATAGTCAGGAACGTGAAAATAGCGGCCGGACCACAGTCGTGTGCCTCCCGGGGGCCAGAGCGGGCGACGTGGAGTCTTGTTTGAAGCTGCTGGCTAAGGACAAGCGGAGATACAGTCAGATTGTAATACACGCCGGTGGTAATGACGCCGAGCCCGGGTCGGAAGTCACTCAAATTAATGTGGAATCGGTGTGTGCTTATGCCAAGACGTTGTCGGACACCGTAATCTTCTCTGGCCCTCTCCCAAATTTGCAGACAGACGAATTGTATAGCCGAATGTCGTCTTTCAACCGCTGGCTGTCGAGGTGGTGCCCAGTGAATAATGTGGGCTACGAGACAACTGGAAGACTTTCTGGGAAAACCTGATCTGATGAGGAGACGGCATTCATCCCACGTTGGACGGAGCGCGACTCATTTCTGCGAATATGACCAAGTTGATCACCGTATCCATGACAACCCAGGGTTCAGATCAGGAACCGGGAGCAGAGTTGTAGTTTAACACCCTTCTCTGCTCTTCCATTCGAGCAGTTACCCACCCATGACTCTAGAGTAGAGACTGTGTCTGTCCCACGGCCACTTCAATTAAATAAATCAAAAGTAAGCAGAAGAGGAGTCGTACACAATAACCTTATACAAGTTAACACCATTATTTCAGCAGTGCAACAAAATAGGTCTATTAAATGTGGTCTCCTAAATATTCGATCTCTGTCATCTAAAGCTGTGTTACTAAATGATTTAATATCAGATAATCACATTGATTTATGTTGCCTAACTGAAACCTGGCAGCCATCTTTGAATCGAGCCTATTAATTAATCCTCAACCAAAATTACACTACACCTCATTTGAAAGCCTTGTTCTTAGTCTTTCACATCCAACCTGGAAAACACTACAGCCAATTCGATTTGTGATTCTGTACCGGCCACCAGGTCCATATTCAGAGTTTATATCTGAATTCTCAGAATTTATATCTAGTTTGGTTCTTAAAACCGATAAAGTTATTATTGTTGGAGATTTTAATATCCATGTGGATGTTGATAATGATTGACTTAGTGCTGCATTCATCTCCTTGTTGGACTCGATTGGCTTCTGCCAGAGAGTACAGAAACCCACTCACAGCTTTGGCCACACGCTTGATCTTGTTCTTACTTATGGCGTTGACATTGAGCATTTGAACATCTTCCCACAGAATCCTCTTCTGTCAGACCACAACCTCATGACTTTGGAATTTATACTACCGGAGTGTACTCCGTTAGTCCAAAGTTTCTACACCAGATGTCTAACTGACAGTGCTGTAGCTAAATTTAAAGAAGCGATTCCTTCTGTATTTGATTCGATACCACGTCTCAATATAACAGAGGACTCCTGGTCTAACTTTAGTCCGTCCCAGATTGATCATCTTGTTGACAGTGCCACAGGCTCTCTGAGAATGACACTGGACTCGATAGCCCCTCTGAAGAAGAAGACAGTGAGGAAGAGGAGGTTTGCTCCTGGTATAACCCTCAGACCCGCAAACTGAAGCAACGTCACGAAAGCTTGAACGCATATGGCGTTCAACTAATCTCGAAGAATCCCGCTTAGTTTGGCGAGATAGTCTTAAAACATATAAGAAGGCCCTCCGTAATGCCAGAGCAGCCTATTACTCATCAGTAATAGAAAAAAATAAAAACAACCCCAGGTTTCTCTTCAGCACTGTAGCCAGGCTGACAGAGAGTCACAGCTCTGTGGAGTCGAGTATTCCTATAGACCTCAGTGGTAATGACTTTATGAACTTCTTTAATGAAAAGATTTTAACTATGAGGGACAAGATTAATATTCTCTTGCCCATAACCAGTGCCAATCTGTCCTCAAGTGGAATGGCCTTGGAAACCGCTGTATGCCCTGGTGTATATTTGGAGGGATTTTCTCCTATCAACCGTGACCAATTATCTTCAACGGTTTCTACTTCGAACACGTCTACCTGTCTCTTGGACCCCATCCCGACGAGGCTGCTTAAAGACGTTTTGCCTTTAATTGGCGGCTCTCTATTAGATATTATCAATGTGTCTCTGCTAACAGGCCACGTACCACACCCCTTCAAGGTGGCTGTTATTAAACCTCTCCTGAAGAAGCCCACTCTGGATCCAGGGGTATTGGCTAACTACAGACCGAACTCTAGCCTGCCCTTCCTCTCCAAGATCCTTGAGAAAGTGGTCGCAAATCAGTTGTGCGACTTTCTACATCATAATAGTTTATTTGAGAAATTTCAATCAGGATTTAGTAAACACCACAGCACCGAGACGGCACTGGTGAAAATTACAAATGACCTCTTAATGGCAGCAGATAAAGGACTCTCTCTGTCCTGGTCTTGTTAGACCTTAGTGCTGCATTCGACACCATTGACCATGACATCCTGTTACAGAGACTGGAGCAGTCGATTGGCATTTCAGGCACGGCACTAATTTGGTTTAAATCCTATTTATCAGATCGATCTCAGTTTGTATTTGTAAACGATGACGCCGATAACCACCAACGTTAATCACGGAGTTCCACAAGGTTCTGTGCTTGGACCAATTTTATTTACCTTATACATGCTTCCTTTGGGCGATATTATCAGGAAACACTCCATAAACTTTCATTGTTATGCAGATGATACTCAACTATATTTATCGATAAAACCAGAGGAGAGCAACCAACTCGGTAAAATTCAAGCATGTCTTAAAGACATAAAACATGGATGACCTGCAACTTCTTGATGTTAAACTCAGACAAAACCAAGTAATTTTAATCGGCCCTGAGCACCTCAGAGATCAATTATCTGGTGATGTGGATTCTGTAGACGGCATTGCCCTGGCATCCAACACCACTGTAAAGAATCTTGGCGTTATCTTTGATCGACTTGTCCTTTAACTCCCACGTAAAGCAAATCTCAAGGACTGCATTCTTTCATCTACGTAATATTTCAAAAATCAGGCACATCTTGTCTCAAAAGATGCAGAAAATTGGTTCACGTTCGTTACTTCGAGACTGGATTACTGCAACTCCTTATTATCCGGCTGCTCTAATAAATCTCTTAGGTCCCTCCAGTTGATCCAGAATGCTGCAGCTCGTGTTCTCACTCAAACTAAGAAAAGAGATCACATCACTCCTGCACTAGCTGCTCTGCACTGGCTCCCAGTAAAATCTAGAATCACTTTTAAAATTCTTCTCTTAACATACAAAGCCTTGATTGGTGATGCACCATCATATCTTAAGGAGCTTGTAGTACCATATTGCCCCACTAGAGAGCTACGCTCACTAAATGCGGGACTACTTGTAGTTCCTAGAGTCTTAAAAAGTAGAATGGGAGCCAGAGCCTTTAGTTATCAAGCTCCTCTTTTATGGAACCAGCTTCCAATTTCAGTCCGGGAGGCAGACACAGTCACCTCGATTAAGAGTAGACTTAAGACCTTCCTCTTTGACAGAGTTTATAGTTAGGGCTGAATCAGGTTCACCTGGTCCAGCCCCTTGATATGCTGCTATAGGCTTATAGCTCCCGGGGACGTTTTAGGATGCACTGAGTACCTATCTCCTCTTTTTCTCTCCTTAAGGATGAATTTTCATCTCTCAATCACACGTTACTAACTCTGCTTTCTCCCGGAGTCCTTGACTTCACGCCTCATGGGGTCATCGGACCCTATGAGACGGCATAGATCCCATCTGCCTGATGGATCATCGAGGTCTGGGTCGTGGAATTCCTGCCCTGACTACGCCACTGTCCTGTTGAGACTCCACTGTTGAGACTCCGCCCACTCCTCCTCCCCACCGCCATCTGCCTGATGGATCGTGGAGGTCTCCATCGTGGAATATGCCTACTATGAACTATTCATACACTCTGTCATATTCATTGAATGTATTTTAACTCTAAATCTGTCCTTCTGTACACATTACATCTATTGTTCTGTCCATCCTGGAGAGGGATCCTCCTTTGTTGCTCTCCTGCAGGTTTCTTCCCTTTTTTTTCCCCCTAATGGGTTATTTGGGAGTTTTTCCTGGTCCGATGTGAGGTTTTGGGGCAGGGATGTCTATGTGTACAGATTGTAAAGCACTCCGAGACAAATTTGTAATTTGTGAAATTGGGCTATACAAATAAACTGAATTTAATTTAATTGAATTGATGTGACAGAATTTTTTTTTAATAAAAGGGTTTTGATCGTCCGCTTGTATAATGACTGTAATGGTTTGAGCGTAGTGGCACTAGCATGTGACCAGGTTGTTAAACAGTAGGTCATGTGGGAAATAACCATTGAATGCATGAATGTTTTAGCCTCTGTTGACATGTAGTTGCGCGAGAATCGGAAATTGGATAGATTGAATTTTACCCCATTACAAACTTTTTTCACCTGTGATTTGAAAGACAGATTAGAATCAAAAAGTACTCCCAGGTACTTGTATTCAGATACAACCTTTAGCCTCTCCCCAGATACAAAAACATCCGGTTCTACACTATCAGTTTCTTTTGGTAAAAAACATACACACAATTTGGATATATTGAGTTGTAAACAACATTGCGTAAACCAGAATCAGAATCAGAAACAGGTTTATTGCCAAGAATGTTTTCACAAACGAGGAATTTTCTTTGGCGGAAGGTGCAAGATTCGCGCACCAAGACACCAAGTCGTCACATTAGCCATGGATGTAGTGAGTTCTTTTGCTACATCTCCCAAATTGCTGCCATGCAAATAAATGACGGTGTCATCAGCATACATTTGGATATTGGAATGAGGACAAACTGATGGCAGATCATTAATATATAAGGAAAATAATAATGGGCCCAGGACAGATCCTTGTGGGACACCTGTGGACAAGCGGAGGGCAGCGGATTGATGTTTTTGAATTTGGACAGACTGTGACCTATTAAGCAAATATGATTCCATCCATTTAAGTGTACCTGAGGAGAAGTTGTAACTGTGCCATTTGGACAAAAGAATACTATGATTTACAGTGTCAAATGCCTTCTTGAGATCAAGATACACAACTCCAACAACACCCCCTTTGTCCAGTAGAATTTTGATTTTTTTTCGGTGAAGAAACAGGTGGCCGTCTCAGTGGAATAATTGGCTCTAAAGCCGAATTGCATTGGATGAAGGGCAAAGGGACTGTTTTTCAAATGGCAGATCATTTGCTCAGCTACCAACTTCTCTGCAACTTTTGATATTGTAGGCAGGATACTGATTGGTCTGTAATTAGAGGTAGAAAGGCGATCTCCTTCTTTGAATACTGGAATAACAGCAGCCGACTTCCAAACACTGGGAAACATGTTTTGAGAGATTGAGAGGTTGATGATATTGCTGATAGGATTTATTAGTGTTTTGGTAAGAGTTTTGAGCATAACGGCATCCATACCAAATGTATCTTTAGTTTTGGATGATTTAAGAGAACTGATTATTCTTGTGACGTCTGAATGAGTGACATTTCTTGTGATGAAAGTTGGCTCCAATGTATTTCCTGTACAGACAGGTCTAATCTCAGGGGAGAAACATTTAGCAATGGTAGCAACAGAATCAATGAAATAGTGATTGAAAGCTTTTGCTATTTCAACTGGATTATTTGACAGTTTACCATTAATTAACTGAACTCTGATACACACATCGGACGGTTTCCACACCTCCGTCCTGATTACTCACCCCTCCAATGCAGGAATCTGCCACATCCACCCAGATGGAGTCCGACACCACCTCCTCCCGCCCCTCCCAGGGAATCCCGTAGAACGCCACGAAGCGGAACGATGGCATCATCTCTGGGGTGACCGTCAGCCCGACGGCGGTGACCAGCTGACCCGTCACATCCACGCGCTCGGCAACAACGATTTTGCTTTTACTCAGCACCTGAGAGAGTTTTAGGGGATAACATGTGTTTTGATGTCTGTGTTTCACTGGATTTTGTGAATGTGGCGTCCTCGTCTCACCAGGTAGGTGATGTGTCTGATGAACTCTCTGTGCGTCGGGTCTGAAGGAGCGATGCTCAGCTTCAGAGACAGCCAGTCTCCTAAGGACACCGCGTTGGTTGCCGTGGAGATGTACAGGTAGTTCTGCTGGTGCCGCTTGAAGGGGGCGTACGGCTGGACGGTGACCTGCTGATGGGCCTGCTGCTCCGGGCTCAGGTCGGCCTGCATGGTCTCAGCCTGGGAAACACACAATGAATCCAAAAAGAGAAATCTTCACATCTTCACAGCAAAAACTATGTGTGGCAAATCTTTCTTAAAAAATGTCTAAGATTGAATCAAAATTAGGATTTTCCGTTCATTACCTAATTTAAGTGGATCTACTAATTCATACTGCTCTACGGTATCAAAAACAAAAGCACTGTTCAATGAGTGATAAAGTAATACTAGATTGGATACTACAGTTTTTAAGGAAGGATCTAAAATATGGGAAATGGCTCTAAATTGATGAAAATAGAATATTAATATTTTCTGTAAAGAACGAGCCTTTAATATAGTGGCAATATTAAACAGATAGAGGCTCCGTTCGTAAAATGTGAACGCAGTCCCACTGACCGTGATGGTTTGTGGGCGTCGGTCAGCCGGCATGTTGATGGTCATTCTGCCGTTGCCGCCGGCGGAGACGACCACGGCCGTGTTCAGCAGCTTCACGGTGACCCGAACGTTTCGGGCCGCGGCGCCGTCATGGTGGCTCACCTGGATCTGGACGGGAGGGAGATCATTGTTCTCTGTGATTGAGCTGAAGGACACAATGATGTCCCCAAACTAAAGCAAACATGCAGTTTGAGTGGATGGGTCATGAACACAGAAGAAGGTCCGTACTGTGAAGTCCAAGGGGAGGCCCGGCTTGAAGTACTTGGGTATGTCTTTGAAGGAGACCACGTACGGAGACTCCACTATTTTAATGCCCGTCTTCTCTGCTTCCACCAGGTCGCTGCCTGCAGAGGAACCCAAAGATTTAATAATTTCTGGAATCTTGACAAAAAATGTTAAAAACTAATTCCCAACAACGGCCCTTCATACGAAGCTTGATTGTAGTATTTTGATTAGTTTATGCCATGTCACTAAACGCATATTTCTTTCAGCAACTGAAGGTAAACTGAAGATACTATTTTGTTCTATAAATGACGGGTTCAAAAGTCTCTTGTAGCGAAAACTACTAAAGAGGCATAACAGGTGTGAGGTAAGGTTGTCCCTACTGCTAAAGAGGCATAGCAGGTGTGAGGTAAGGTTGTCCCTACTGCTAAAGAGGCATAGCAGGTGTGAGGTAAGGTTGTCCCTACTGTTAAAGAGGCATAGCAGGTGTGAGGTAAGGTTGTCCCTCCTGCTAAAGAGGCATAGCAGTGTGAGGTAAGGTTGTCCCTACTGCTAAAGAGGCATAGCAGGTGTGAGGTAAGGTTGTCCCTACTGTTAGAGAGGCATAGCAGGTGTGAGGTAAGGTTGTCCCTACTGTTAAAGAGGCAGAGCAGGTGTGAGGTAAGGTTGTCCCTACTGCTAAAGAGGCATAGCAGGTGTGAGGTAAGGTTGTCCCTACTGTTAAAGAGGCATAGCAGGTGTGAGGTAAGGTTGTCCCTACTGTTAAAGAGGCATAGCAGGTGTGAGGTAAGGTTGTCCCTCCTGCTAGAGGCATAGCAGTGTGAGGTAAGGTTGTCCCTACTGCTAAAGAGGCATAGCAGGTGTGAGGTAAGGTTGTCCCTACTGTTAGAGAGGCAGAGCAGGTGTGAGGTAAGGTTGTCCCTACTGTTAAAGAGGCAGAGCAGGTGTGAGGTAAGGTTGTCCCTACTGCTAAAGAGGCATAGCAGGTGTGAGGTAAGGTTGTCCCTACTGCTAAAGAGGCATAGCAGGTGTGAGGTAAGGTTGTCCCTACTGTTAAAGAGGCATAGCAGGTGTGAGGTAAGGTTGTCCCTACTGTTAAAGAGGCATAGCAGGTGTGAGGTAAGGTTGTCCCTACTGTTAAAGAGGCATAGCAGGTGTGAGGTAAGGTTGTCCCTACTGTTAAAGAGGCATAGCAGGTGTGAGGTAAGGTTGTCCCTCCTGCTAAAGAGGCATAGCAGGTGTGAGGTAAGGTTGTCCCTACTGTTAAAGAGGCATAGCAGGTATGAGGTAAGGTTGTCCCTACTGCTAAAGAGGCATAGCAGGTGTGAGGTAAGGTTGTCCCTACTGTTAAAGAGGCATAGCAGGTGTGAGTTAAGGTTGTCCCTACTGCTAAAGAGGCAGAGCTGATGTGTAGTAAGGCTACCATTAGAAAAGCGAAAGTGAAGGCCGCCAGTGATACTGTTTGCGCAATCCTGGGCGACATCAGTTAAAATCTTTCAACTCTCACTATAAAGATAAAGCTGATTATGACAAATTGGTACGTACATGCAATACAGACATTAGAAAATATTTCACACATTGAAAATAGTGAGTCAATGGGTTGACTTTCTGTTATTGTTGCCTGTTTACCCACTTACATGAAGGGCTTACCTGACTGGGTGAGCACAGAGGCCTTCACATAAAGAGACTTCCCCACCAGAGACCAGACATTGGGGTAAGTTCTCTTGATCTCCTCCATGCTCAGACTGACAACACCTCCATCCAGCTGCACGAGCACAGAACACATATTATGGTTCAACATTCTTGTATTGGTCGGTGGACCGGCTATTTTCCATTTCAAGATAAACTCTCAAAAAGCTTTTTTTTTAAATATGAAACCAAATGTATTTGTGTTGCACCTGCTAAGAAACAAGAAATACAACATTAAAAGTTGTTTAGCATCAAACATAAATTAAAATGCCTATGAAGAAAATTCTAAACAGAACCAAAGCTGTGGTCGGAAACTTAATAACAAGGGCCATAAAATCAGTGACTTACATTCGACACCTGTTTCAATGAAGGAAACCTTCTCATCTCCTGGTTGATCTTCACCCCAAACACCACGTAGGCCGTCCCCTGAACCGGCTCCCCATCCAGGTACCTGAGACAGAATCACACCAATAGTAAGTCACCAATAGGCTGGTTTAATTCATTTAATGCAAAGCGCGAGGGCCGCGCTGCATACCTCCCCTTGTCTTATACAGTGGATGCACAGGAGAGCGGACTTTCAAGTGCAAGTGAGAGCTCACCGGACGCCACCAGAACCGTTGCATTTTGCAGGGCACATGCCCCTCTCTCAAGGCAAACCCATAGCAGGAATCCCTGCCCTTCACAAAGAAAAGAGAATTCTTCAGGGTTCTGAACCCAACTCCCTTTCGATCTGCCGGGTTCGATGTAGGTATTTGCCCCACCCTTCAAGACGGCATTCGACTATCTCTACGGACCGACTGGAGCCGGTCGGGGCGCACCGCACACTCCAATTGATCCTCTTTAAAGGATTTAAAGTGTATCAATTCCAATTATTGCAAGGAGGCACGGGACTAAGCGAAGCGAGGAGGCACGGAACTGAGCGAGGAGGCACGGAGCGAAGGGAGGAGGCACGGAGCGAAGCGAGGAGGCACGGAGCGGAGCGAGGAGGCACGGAACTGAGCGAGGAGGCACGGAGCGAAGGGAGGAGGCACGGGACTGAGCGAGGAGGCACGGGACTGAGCGAAGCGAGGAGGCACGGAGCGAAGGGAGGAGGCACGGGACTGAGCGAAGCGAGGAGGCACGGGACTGAGCGAGGAGGCACGGAGCGAAGGGAGGAGGCACGGGACTGAGCGAAGCGAGGAGGCACGGAGCGAAGGGAGGAGGCACGGGACTGAGCGAAGCGAGGAGGCACGGGACTGAGCGAGGAGGCACGGAGCGAAGCGAGGAGGCACGGGACTGAGCGAGGAGGCACGGGACTGAGCGAAGCGAGGAGGCACGAGACTGAGCGAGGAGGCACGGAGCGAAGGGAGGAGGCACGGGACTGAGCGAGGAGGCACGGAGCGAAGCGAGGAGGCACGGCAATGAGCGAAGCGAGGAGGCGCGAAGTGAGGAGGCACAGAACAAAGCTAAGAGGCAAGGAACTGAGCGAGGAGGCACGGGACTGGGCGAAGCTAGGAGGCACGGAACTGAGCGAGGAGGCACGGGACTGAGCGAAGCGAGGAGGCACGGAACTGAGCGAGGAGGCACGGAACTGAGCGAGGAGGCACGGAACTGAGCGAGGAGGCACGGAACTGAGCGAAGCGAGGAGGCACGGAACTGAGCGAGGAGGCACGGGACTGAGCTAGGAGGCACGGAACTGAGCGAGGAGGCACGGCACTGAGCGAGGAGGCACGGAACTGAGCGAAGCGAGGAGGCACGGAACTGAGCGAGGAGGCACGGAACTGAGCGAGGAGGCACGGAACTGAGCGAAGCGAGGAGGCACGGAACTGAGCGAGGAGGCACGGGACTGAGCGAGGAGGCACGGGACTGAGCGAAGCGAGGAGGCACGGAACTGAGCGAGGAGGCACGGGACTGAGCGAGGAGGCACGGAACTGAGCGAAGCGAGGAGGCACGGAACTGAGCGAGGAGGCACGGGACTGAGCGAGGAGGCACGGAACTGAGCGAGGAGGCACGGGACTGAACGAGGAGGCACGGAACTGAGCGAAGCGAGGAGGCACGGAACTGAGCGAGGAGGCACGGGACTGAGCGAAGCGAGGAGGCACGGGACGGAGCGCGATGCAGCAGAGTTCAAGAAATGGGTTCTCCTCACCGCCCACAAGAGGTCTAATGCAAGACGACATCATCGGATTGAAACGTACCACTACCTTGATTAAAATGATCAGAAGTTACACGTCATACGATAAAGAATGATGTACATGAAGCTGCATGAGAAGCATGTGTTGGTGGGTGAGTATTTGACTGACCTGGCCGAGACCTCCACCTCCAGCTGGCTGTCCTCCAGGTTGAGGAAGGACTTCCTCGGCGTCAGGATGACGTTAAAGGCAGAAGGCACTGAAATGCAACACACGGAAAAAAATAAAGGATACATTTAGTTAAATATTACACTCTCTACGAACATATTACATTCAGAGTTGAACAAAAGTTTGATGCCTTCAAGACGAAAACAAACAAACATGATTTAACATGACTTACCATATTTTTTCACCTGAAACTGAGAGGTGAACGTGTTCTTCTGTCGATGGTCAAACTTTGCAGTCACCGTCCATTTTCCATCACTGCCACAAACACAGTCACAACCGTGGAAAGATTAAGGACTTTTCTGTAGATACATTTATAAATACATACATATAGATTCACTTTGGAGGCAAGCAATACAAATTCTGTTTTCCTTAAGAATTCAAGGTAAAACTTCATGAGGGGGTTCCGGTTATGACGTGGACGTGAGTAGTCGCAGAGCCCATGTGCTCCGGCAAAATATATCATATATAAATGTAAACCCGTTCGTTTGAGTTTGCAAAAAGTCTTAGTCGAGTGATATAAGTGCACGATATAAGGAGGATCCAAAATGAAGCAAAGTAAAACAAGTTCAAGAGGTAAAGAGAGGAAGAAAGACGGCGAGTTGGAGTTGACACATGGACTAGCGGAAGCTACAGAAGACCAAGCTAGAGACGATTCAATCCTAGCAGCTATTCACGCTCTTCGAAAAGACTTCTCTGCCCAGCTCAAAGAAGTTATCACCTCAAATCACGAGATCAAAGAAGCCTTGGAGTCATTCTCCGCAAGACTAGGTGGAGCAGAATCCCGTATAAGTTCCGCGGAGGACCAACTGAACAACTTAGCTAGCGTCTCTGCAACCACTCAAAGAAATCTGCTAGCACTCGCCAGATCAGTGGAGACCATGGAAAACCGGCAGCGCCGCCTGAACGTGAGACTGGTGGGCCTGCCAGAAAACGCAGAGGGAGGTGACCTGGTGTCCTTCCTCAACAGGTGGTTACCCGACCTCCTTGGTAAAGACAATTTACTGACGCCACCTTCCATCGACCAAGCCTTCAGACTTCCAAAAGCAGCCACAGCTAACGCTAAAGCTAACAAGCCAAACCTTAAACCTCTTCCTCGGGCGATTCTCGTGAAATTCCGCTGGCTGGCCGACAGAGACCGGGTGATGAATGCTGCTCGCAAGAAGAAAACGCTGCAGTTCGAGGAGAATCGTGTGATGTTGTTTCCAGACCTTTCCGCGGAGATTCAGCAGCAGAGGAGAATGTTCGACGGCGTGAAAACCCGACTGCATAAACTGGATATTGAGTTTGGATTACAGTTCCCAGCAAAGATGAGAATCTACCACAAGGGTAAAATGCTTACGTTTCTTACTCCATCAGATGTGGAGGTCTTCATCCGCGAGATCGAGACAGCGCGGTCTCGTACGGAACGGGACGTGAGTGAGGGAGTCCGGCTAGATTTCGCTAGCTCGCTTGGATCCAAAACGGATGAAAGATAGACTGAGCTTGTTTGGTTTAAGAGTGTCGTATCACATTGGCTGTGTTATTGCTGGCCCTTGGTTTGATAGTAGCAATACGTTTTGTTTCATTTTACATAATGTCACGGGTCAGTAATCGTACATACATGGGTTTACGTTTTTTTATTTTATTATATACTTAAAATGTTTGCGGACGGGTGCTGCCCATTTGTGTTCAATGGTTTGTAGTTGCTCCTTACTTAAGGATCAATGCAAGTTGTCCGGAATTTCAGTGTATTGCAGGAGGGTGAGTGGGGGCTGTGCAATTTGGGGGCGCAGGGATTTAGGAGAGCTCCTTCTCTGTTCTAGAGAGGGGGCGTTTGTTACTGTTTTTTCGTTTTTTTCTTTTCTTTATTTTTCATGTTTTGATGGCACACTGGTCTCCAAGGGTATAAGAGAAGTTGTAGATATAACGGTAATATTACTTAGACTGGGTTATGAGTAATGCTCCGTATCTCAATATTATTTCATGGAATTTGTAAAGAATATATATTATAGTTTAGCATAGCTTAGTATTGTTTGCATAAATATTATGTGTAAGATGGAAAACACTGAATGGAAGTTAAAATCTCCAGCGGAGCACTCTGGTGCCTGACTGATCTAAAGAAAGATAACAGTGACGCTTGGTGAGGTTCCGTGAGCCCCCCTCCTCCGCATCCACACATTCCGGAGGTGATCACATACAAAGAGCTCTCTATACTCTCAGAGCGTAGGAAGGGTCCTGATGTGGCCATTATTCTCCTTTTAGACACTCGAGGTCACTCACTTTCCCCCCCCCTTCACCTATCCCCCTCACACCCTCACACTCACACATGGGAAGAAGCCCCGGTGTGTGGACGGCCTTCGGAGAAGATCCAGGCCCCATTCCTGAAGAGATAAGGCCCCGAAGGGAGTCTTCTTACAAGAGAGGGACTATTAAATCAACTACCTCCCCTTCCCACACCTTTTCACAACATGTGCTCTCATTGGCGGCCCACGAAGAACCAATGAATGAGCGACAGCGATGGAGGCAGAGGAAGAAGAACCAATGAGGAGACACCATCCTCTTTACCTCCTGACCAATCAGAACTGGTCATGATTATTATTTAAACCGTTGCGCCCTCTGCTAAGGCGCCTCTCTGGTCTGAATACAATAGGTACCAGCTGGAGGGGGGTCCATGCATGATGTCTACTTGTATCCTGATTTCTGAATAAAACGCTTATAGATATAACGTAGAAGTCTACCGCTCTTTCTTCCAGTGAGTGTCGTCCAGGTGTGGTGTGTCGCTGTCCAACTCCAACAAATGTCAGAGGTATGAGAAAATTGGTTAAAATTAAGCAAATACTGTCCAGAATTAAACATCTCCAAGCAAAAGTCATATTTCTCCAAGAGACTCATTTAGTATCCGATGAGATTGTACGTATAAGGAGGAGATGGCCTGGGCAAATTCTAGCTTCCTGCTGCTCCTCACAGGCAAGAGGAGTAGCAATCCTTATCCACAAATCAGTCCCCTTTAGGGTTCACAAGCTTCTCCAGGATCCTGCTGGTAGATTTGTGATGGTTGGGGGAACTCTTTTGAATCAAGAAATCATTTTAGTAAACGTGTATGGGCCCAACAATGACGATTCTACATTCTTTAGTAATCTCTTTATGACCGTTTCATCTTTTCGAGGTGAAATAATAATGGGTGGAGATTTTAATTGTGCTCCTAACCCCCTCCTAGACCGTTCATCAAGGAATGACTGCTCCCATACAAATACCCGAAAGGTGATAGGCCACTTTATGTCAGAGCTGCATCTTTGCGATATCTGGAGAATTAGAAATCCCACCACACTAGAATATTCGTGCCACTCAAACACACACAAAACACAATCCCGCATAGATTATTTTTTAATCTCTGAGACTCTGGTGGCCAATATACAGGACTGTGGGCACAAAGGCATAGTTATTTCAGATCATGCCCTACTGTTTTTGCATTACCGCCTTACTCCACATCCCAGGGGCCAAACAGTGTGGAGGCTTAGCCCGAGATGGCTCCATGATCAGAAGTTTCTAAACACGGTGGAAAGAAATATCGAGCTTTTCTTTGCTACAAATACAGACGAAACCTCAGCATCCATTAGATGGGAAGCCTTCAAAGCCTATATTCGAGGTGTGATGATCTCTTATACCAGTAACATTGCAAATAAGACGCATCTCCTTATGACTGAACTTGAGCGAGATATTAAAGACCTAGAAAGGAGCTCTCGGTGAATAATACACCGGAGAATTTACAGAGGCTCTCAGAAGTAAGGGCTAAATATAATGAGATTACAGCAAGTAAGGCCTTAAACAGTATCACTCGGTTAAAGCAGACTTACTATGATCAGGGAGAATCATCGGGCAAATTACTAGCATGGCGGATTAAAACACCGCAAAATGAAAGAGCTATCACCGAGATTGAAACTGAAAGCGGGACAACAACTAATCCGACAGAAATTAACAGAACCTTTCAAAAATATTATATAAACCTTTATACGTCAGAGACTCCGGATACTAATGATGACCTTGCCTCCTTTTTGGATCAGCTTTCCATTCCAACCTTAGAGGAGATGGTAAAAGAGAAGCTAGACTCTCCCATTAAAAAGGAGGAACTGTTTGAAGCGCTGTCCCATATGAACGGAGGAAAAGCATCAGGTCCTTCTGGACTACCCATTGACATCTACAAGCGCTTTGGGGAGAAGCTTGTGCCACCACTCTTCGATATGTTAGTTGAATCAATTGAAGCTGAACATTTACCGCCTCCCTATCCAATGCCTTAATAACACTGATTTTAAAGCCAGATAAACCCCACATAAAATGTGGTTCATATCGTCCTATTTCACTAATAAATTCAGATGCTAAGATTATAGCAAAGGTGTTTGCGAGACGGCTTGAAAACCATCTTCCGTCTCTGATTGCCTCTGACCCAAATGGTTTGATAAAGGGTCGTCAAGGTTTCCATAATATTCAAGACTACTAAATATTATAGATGTGAGGAAGGAAAGCCCAGACACAGCAATAGTCTCCCTGGATGCCGAAAAAGCATTTGACAGAGTGGAACACAATTATCTTTTTGAAGTGCTTCGGAGGTTTGGGTTTGGTGAATACATCTGTAAGTGCGTGAAAATGCTATATCACACCCCAAGTGCATCAGTCATGACGAACTTTGTAACCTCCCAACCCTTCAAACTCCAACGAGGGACCAGACAGGGGTACCCCCTTTCGCCCCTTCTGTTTGCATTAGCAATCGAGCCACTTGCAATAGCAATTAGACAAAACAGCAGTATAACGGGTATCAGAATAGGGAATGTGGAGAATAAAATAGGCCTATTCGCCGACGACATAGTTTTATTCCTTACTCAACTAAAGAGCTCCATTCCAAATCTCCTTAGATTAATAAATACTTATGGATCAATTTCAGGATATAAACTGAATGAATCTAAGTCAAATATCCTCTTTCTTAAACAATCAGAGAGAAGTTGCCCCCCAATACAAACAACATTTAAGAATACACCCAGTTTTACTTATTTGGGGACCAAAATTACTCATTCAACAGAGGACCTTGTATCCACTAACTATAGCCCAGTGATATCAGGAGTAACTAATCTTATTAACAGATGGACAACAATGCCGATTTCAATGATTGGCAGGATTAATATCCTCAAAATGAATGTCCTACCCAAATTTCTTTACCTATTCCAATGTATACCACTTCCACCTCCAACAAACTTCTTCCAAAATATGACTAAAATCTTCAGAAATTTCATTTGGAGTAACAGACGAGCAAGATTACGCCTCTCTACTATACCTGCCATATGACAGGGGCGGGTTGAACCTTCCCAACCTCAAATGGTACTACTGGGCATGCCAGCTTTGGACAACCTCCTTCTGGTTCAGATCCAGTTCATCACTCGCATGGGTGGCCATGGAAAGAGAGACTACATCCAACATACCTCTTCATATGTATCTATACTCAGATAAGCCAGATAAACTAAAGAAATTCACAGGTAACCCATTTGTTTCCAACTCCATTCGTTCTTGGCATGAAGTTCATAAATACCTAAAGGTTCCCCTAAATCTATCGCAGTTCACACCCATTTGGGGAAACAACTATTTTCATCCAGGGGCTAAAGACAAGGGATTTAAACTATGGGCAGACAAAGGTATTGGCCAAATAGCAGATCTCTTTCAGGAGGGTGTTCTCATGTCATTTGAAGATATTCGAAAACAATTTGACATACCTGCTAAACATTTCTTCAAATACCTACAAGTCAGAGACTTCATATATAAGACCCAAAAGAAGCTCTCAATACCTGACCTCTCAGCAGTAGAAAACATTATGGTAAGACCTCACCAGAGAAGACTTATTTCCATCTTTTATAAGATCTTGTCAGCTGGGTCTCCAGAGACATCAGAGGACAAGAGACTTGCCTGGTGCGCAGACATAGGGGAGGAGATAACGGAGTCGGAATGGCAAAATATTTGTACCCAATCACAAACACAAACGTCTAATTCAGGTTTCAGACTGTTACAGTACAAATGGTCCATGAGTCTGTACATCACTCCAGAGCTTTTGAACCGTTTCAATGTTA
Source organism: Pseudoliparis swirei (assembly GCF_029220125.1). Lineage (NCBI taxonomy): Eukaryota > Metazoa > Chordata > Actinopteri > Perciformes > Liparidae > Pseudoliparis > Pseudoliparis swirei. Next base: position 1,231,184 of record NC_079411.1, on the reverse strand, counting down.
ATATTCCTGATGTATGTATTAAATGTGAAACACATAGGGGGACACTTTTCCATTGTTTATGGTCCTGTTCAAAAGTACAGGAATTTTGGAGGATGGCTGTGGAGACACTCTCAAATGCAACAAAGGTGGTTCTCCCTATGTGCCCAAGAATGTGTGTTTTGGGACTCATACCAAAGGACATTAACCTCAGCAGAGCTAACATAAAGATGGTTATCCTATGCCTACTACAAGCCAGACGGACTATTGCAAAATGTTGGAAATCTATACAGAAGCCGACTACCAAAGGCTGGTTAGAGGACATTGTACAAGTTATAGCCATGGAAACAATAACATACTCACTGAAAGGAAAATATGCACAGTTTGAAGAGATGTGGACTTCCTTCTTGGACTTTGTAAAGGGCCCCCAATTTATTAGGGCTCTAAAGTGAGCTTACAGTCATGACCCATGTACAATCTCTGAGCAACCCACTGTCTAAATACCCCTCACAAATGTACCAATGAGTGTGCCATCCAGTATGGAGTGTCATTTTATATAATTTATTTAATTTTTTATCATTTGTATTTTTATTTTGTTATTGTCTGGTAACATGTTTCATATGTTTACTGTATTTGTAACTTGTTCCTCCTTTTAGGAGAAAAAAAAAAAGAAAAACCAAATAAACACATTTTGAAAAAAAAAAAACTTCATGAGGTATGAAAATGATCATTTAGGGTATGATGTATTCCTTTATTGTCCGTTCTGTTCTCAGTTCACAAGCAATGCTGCAAAATATGGCTTTTGATAACATCAGCTTACTTTTTGAGTGAGTTGCGGATTTAAGTTTCTTGTTTATTCCAGATGGAAAGATTGACTTAATCACAATTTTACCGTCCTCGACATTTCATCGTGCATTAAATTATTTAATGTGTGAATGCTGAGATAACTCTTCTCTATTCCATATTTGTATTGACACATCTCAAACTATTGGCAGTGGAAGGAGTTGAAAGATGAGACGAAGAAGTTGTTCTTACTTGACAAATTCAGGCAGATGAAGAGTATCGGCAAAAACCCCACCAGCAGGTCTGATCCTGGAGATCCGTTTAACCACCATGCCGTCTGTATTCTAAGACACACAAACAGGTTCATTTGAGAATAACCTATAAGAATGATCCAAACTGATAACCCATGATGTCTACACAGTGTCATGCTCACTACTTTTGGAAGACTCTCATTTCCTAAACCCGAAAGTTATACATTAAAATGTCTGGTTTCCTTACATCAAAAGCCGAAATCCCAAAGATATGAATTTTACAATCCTCTAGAACAAGAGAATAATTGGCTTATCAATGAAAGTAATTATAATATTTGTTTACCTTGATATCTATTGTGACGGAGCTGTTCATAGCCTTGAAGGACACAGAAGATGCGAAGACTGAATTGAACTGAAGAGGAAAAATGGACAAAGAACAGACTGAAAAATACTCATAATATTGTCATGATTTACACATTGGTATACATATATATACGGGGTTCTATACGGCGCATTATCAATGCTACTGTTACTTCAGCTCGTACTATTTCTGTGACCACTACGTCGACGCTGTTAGTACTAGTATCACTGCTGGTGCCATCTGGACTCTTTGGATTGAAACGCAGTTTTCTTTTGTCAACCCAAAGTCCGCTTGTGGTGGTTCTGGTGGTTCTGGTCCGTGTGGGTGCGTTGTGGTTCATGTTGGCTTCTTGGTTCATCACTAGACATTACCGGTGTCTCCGGGGTTGTAGATGGGTTTGTCGGTCTGGATGAAGATGTATCCGGAGTGAAAGGACACCATCAGAACCCTCTCCTCGGAGTGGAAGCCCCCGAAGTCCACCTTCAGGTACACAAACTTGTTCCTTTCCTCTTCGCGGCTCAAACGATCCGAGGGGAGCTGAGATTGAGAGAAGAATGGAGAATGAAGGAAATCATCATGGTGGAACATCAGGAACACTCAAACATGCAAGTAAATCAAGAGAATATTAGAATGTGAATAGTTGCTTCTCTCTGGCATCCAAACCCTTTGACCCCGATGACTCACCTGTATCGCCTTGAGAGCGTGGAATCCATTGTCCGGGCCGAGTGAGACCGAGTCCCTGAAGAGCGAGGTGGTCTTACTGAAGTCCAGGATGGAGATGGAGGCCGTGAAGGGGCCGGGGGCCCCGTCGGCCTGAAGGTAGATGTTCTCCTGGCTGTCGGCCCTCAGCAGGTCCGGAGCCAGCAGAGTGAACCTGAGGCAGAAGGTCACCGGGTTCAGCCAGAACAGTTCTACTGACACGACGACCAGAAGTCCTGCTCCTCGCAGTCACAGCTCAGCAGGCGAGCTGAACACGCATTAATCTGAGTTTATATCGATAAACTTCCCAATAATTAAAGAATATTTTCTCCAGTTCTGCTGAGTCAAGGGAAAAGAAAAAAAGTTGATATACTTCCCTGGCAGTTTGGAGTCTTGGAGATTTATATTTATTTAAGTCTTTAACTTGTTATGAACAATTCAAAATTGAATATGGATGCCTCTATGTGACAAGACCATGTGGCCACAACTTTCTTTAATTCTTGGAGTCAAAGGTTAGACTCAACCATGGGAGGTCTTCGCCTCACTTCAATTATATCGTGAGAGTTTTCCAAACTGAAAGCTTTCCAAGGAGACTCAACTGTTTACATTTTAACAGGCACATTTCGGCAGTGAGTCAGTTCATTAGCCGGTTAAAGGAGAATCTTATCGTTTTACTTAATGCTTTGTGGTTGCGGGTGGTACTGGAGCAGGATGTTAAGATCATTGAAGGCAAGTCAAGAAAGAGAAACGAGAGATGTTTGAAGAGAAGACAGAAAACAACTGTTAATCCTGAAATGAAAGAGAAAAACATGTAAAAGAAACTGTATTAGTGGCAACGTACCTCGGTGAAGAACGAACTGGGACCTTCGGTTTTGGTCGGCTGCAAACAGAACAAGCAGGAATTTAAGGCATTACAGAGAACTGCGAAAGATTAATGTTCAATTGTGTCACATTGCAAACCAGATTTACATTGATGCATCACTGCATCAATGTAAATCTGGTTTGCAATGCGAATTGAACACACATAATCTCAAAACATATATTTAGATCGATAGATAGATAGATATATACTTTATTAATCCCCAAGGGGAAATTTGTCGTCACAGTAGCAGCACCAATAAACTAAACACACAAGAATAAAAAATAAAATATAAAAAACAGGGATGAAAGATATAGAAGTATACAAAGTAAAATATAAAATAAAATATATATGTATATATATAACATATATGCATACACAATACACAATACTAATGACAAATTAAATTAAATATTAAATATTAAATATAGACAGTGTGCAAAATGCAAAGTGTGTGTATGTGTGTAGTGTAAATGAAATGTGTGTGTATGTGTGAAGTGTAAATAAATGAAATGTGTGAAGTGCAGATCAACATAGTGTGGATATGAAGTTATTATTGTAGTTATTGCACTATGATCTGGCAAGAGGTGAACTGTTATAGAGCCGGCAGGAATGTTCTCCTGTATCTGTCCTTGTGACACAACATTTTTAAAATACTATATTTATGTTGCGTTTCCCACTTTTGGGCTCCCAAAACTGCTTATAGGTGAAAGTCTGGGGATTAAATTCAGAAATAATAACATTGGATGTTAAGAGACGAAAAGGTTGGAACTGGGAACGTGATCTCTGTGCTCACTCATTTTCTCTCTCACACACACATATACACACATATACACACACACACTCACTCTCCATAATTCACAATCCATAAGTCAGTATAAAAAAAGAGCAGTACCTTCTCGGGGTGTCAAACTGTCCCTCAGAGCCACAGGGCAGCGTGAGCGACACGACGCTGAGCAGCGTCCAGAGACACATGTTGACCGTCGGGTTGCCCAATGGACTGTGACCACGGGGAGACGGTCCACTCTTATATATATTATATACATATATACACACACACACACACACACTACCACCTCCACCGACGCTTCAACAAGAATATGGCGCCGTACGTGATGGCTGCTGTGTTGCGAGCTCCCGGATTTTGTAGTAGTTTTTTGTTATTTATTCTTCTTATTGCGACTATTTTTGCACAAAACGTTAGCAGCCAGTTAACGTACGACAGATGCACACTTCTGGAGATTGGATCGGCAGTTGCTCGCCGCCTACCAGAGTTTTTCAACTTTATCCCTCGGACGCGTCCGCCAGGAACGGCGAAACTATATTCTCCATTTTTAGGCGCGATTTGGACGTCGCGCCAGAAACAGTAGGGAACTATCTCCGCCCATTTTAGCGCGATCTCACGCAAACGCCGCCGACGGAGGGGAAGCGAGCTGGCGTGCTGGTTAGGCTGAGACGCCGAGCCAATCGACCCCACTACCCACCATTTTACTGGCAAATGTACAGTCTTTGGACAATAAGCTATGCAGCTACAGGCTCGTATTCAATTCCACCGAAACTAAGGACAACTGCATCATCTGCCTTACGGAGACATGGATGTCGGAGGAGGTTACCGACCAGCCATCGAGCCGGCAGGATTTTCCGTCCACCGCGACAGAACAAAGACTCTCTGGTAAAGATCGTGGAGGGGTATGTCTCATGATAAACAGATCTTGGTGCAACCAAAGTCATGTACATACTCAAGTCGTTTGTTCCCCGGACCTGGAGTACCTAATGCTCATGTGTCGACCATTCTGGCTACCAAGGAGTTTACAGCAGTCACCGTAACTGCTGTGTGTACATTCCGCCTCAAGCTAACACGGACATAGCGCTGAAGGAACTCTACGGGCGATCAGCGAGCAGGAGTCGGCACACCCGAGGCTGCTTTCATTGTGGCGGACTTCAACAAAGCGAACCTGAAGAAAGTTCTCCAAGTTCTACCAACACATAAAAGCAACACGAGGGGAGCGATTCACCACTGCTACACCTTCCGGGATGGATACAAAGCCCTCCTCCGCCCACCGCTGAAATCGGACCACCGCCCATCCAACTACTCCCCGCCTACAGGCAGAGGCTTAAGCAGCACCCAATCGCTGTGAAGGAAGTGCAACGCTGGTCGGACCAATCGGAGTCTATGCTACAGGACTGTTTTGAACGTGCGGACTGGGATATGTTCAGGGTCGCGCGGACAACAACGCCAGTGAGTACGCTCCTCAGTCACGGGTTCATCAAGAAATGCATAGATGACGTTGTTCCTACCAAGTCGGTTCGGATTTATCCCAACCAGAAACCGTGGATAAATGGCGATGTTCGCTGCACTCCACGCGTAACACCGCCTTTGACTCGGGAATATGGCGGAATACAAAGAGCCCGCCACCTCCAGAAGACCATCGGCTCTGCCAAGCGGGAGTTCAGGAACAAGGTGGAGGAGAAGCTCAAGAGCCATGACGTGAGAGGTGTGTGGAAGGGCTACAGACAATCACGGACTTCAGAGGGAAAACCAGCGGTGAAGAGAACTCCTCTACCTCCCTCCCAGGCGAGCTCAATACATTCTTTGCTCGGTTCGACGTGAACGGCAGCCCGCCGAAGCAGCGCCGCCCGAGGAGACCAGCCTGCTGATCATCTCAGAGGCTGACGTGCAGAGCCTTCAAGCGGTGGACATCCGGAGGCGGCAGGTCCCGACCACATCCCGGGCGCGCCTCAGAGCATGTGCAGACCAGTTGGCAGGAGTCTTCGCAGACATCTTCAACCTCTCCCTGTCCCAGGCTGTTGTTCCTGAGAGCTTCAAGATGTCCACCATTGTGCCTGTCCCCAAACACCCCAAGGTAACCTGCCTGAATGACTGGAGACCCGTAGCCCTCACCTCGATTGTCAGTAAATGCTTGCCGAGGTTGGTCAAGGACTTCATTTGTTCCATGTTGCCTGCCACGCTGGACCCATGGCAATTTGCATATCGTCAAAACAGATCCACCGACGACGCAATTGCCATGGCACTTCACACCGCCTTTCCCACCTGGAGGAGGAACTGTTGTGTGCGAATGCTGGTTGTGGACTACAGCTCAGCGTTCAACACTATTGTTCCCGCCAAGCTCGACACCAAGCTCAGAGGTCTAGGCCTGCACTCTACCATGTGCAGCTGGATACTGGACTTCCTGTCGGGCCGCCGCCAGGTGGTGAGGATGGGCAGTACCACCTCAGAGCCGCTGACCCTCAACACGGGAGCCCTCAGGGTTGCGTGTTGATCCCTCCTCTACTCCCTGTACACCCACGACTGCACGGCCATGCACAGCTCCAACGTCATCATCAAGTTTGCTGACGACACAACAGTGTTGGGGCTGATCACCGACGACGACGAGACAGCCTACAGGGAGGAGGTTGGATCACTGGTACAGTGGTGCCAGGAGAACAGCCTCGCCCTCAACGCCAAGAAGACCAAGGAGCTGATCGTGGACTACAGGAAGCGGAGAGGAGAGCACACCCCCATCTCCATAGACGGAGTTGCAGTAGAGAGGGTCAGCAGCTTCAAGTTCCTCGGCGGCACATCTCCGAGGACCTCACATGGACCACGCACACCACTCACGTGGTGAAAAGGGCCCAACAACGCCTGTATTTCCTTAGGCGACTGAGGAAATTCAACATGGCCCCCCGCATCCTCAGAACATTCTACACCAGTACCATCGAGAGTGTTCTGACAGGTTGCATCACCGCCTGGTACGGGAACTGCACCGCCCTGGAGCGTAGGGCACTACAGAGGGTGGTGCGGTCGGCACAGTACATCGTTGGAGGTGAGCTACCCTCCATCCTGGACATATACACTAAGCGGTGCGTGGCCAGGGCCAAACGGATGATGAAAGACAATAACCACCCGCCACAAACTGTTCACCCTTCTACCGTCAGGCAGGCGATACCGCAGTATCAAGTGCCGACAAACAGACTGAGGGACAGCTTCTTCAGTCAGGCCATCAGGCTGCTGAACAAGGACTGAGACCCTCATTAACACTACACACCAGAACATATTCTGTGAATATCTATGGCCATGGTGTATATTTTATTACATTGTTTATATATATATATATTGTATATATATATTGTATGTATATACATATATATATATATAGTCTCAAAAAAGTGTATATTTTATTACATTGTTTTATATATATATATTGTCATGATGTATATTCTATTACATTGTTTTATATATATATTGTTAATACTTTCTTCTTTTTTGTGTGTGGATGTTGTATAGTTTATTCTCATTCTTATTCCTTTTTTAGTCTGCTACTGCTGTCGGGTGTTTTGCACATAAGAATTTCACGAACCGATTATACTTGTATAAAAGGGGATGTGACAATAAAAAACTTGAAACTTGAAACTTGAACTTGAAAGAAGAGGAGGGGCGTCGGCTTCCGATCAATACGAATGACACAAAAACAAACTGGGGGGGCGGGGGTTCTGAAAGTTCGAGATTGACTAAACTCTCGCTGTCTGTCTAGTGGACGATGAACTAGATTGACTTTTAACAGCTCCTATTGTTGTATGCCACAGAGTCGTGCTTGGCTTTCTACAACCATGAATCCACTTCACTCCATCCCCATGACATACTGTCTGGACAATTGGCTGTTAAGACAGGTGAGATATTTGATTACAGGACTATTAGCGAGGGCATAGCTCAGGGGTATTTTGGTTACATTACTCTCTAATATAATATAAATCTCTTACTGAGCGGAGACTGGGCAAGTCTTTTTTGTCGAATTCATCCTTTGAGGGCTAGGAAGAGATACTCGCCTCCGCCTACCTGAAAGGAGTCTGTAAAAAGTCATAGAAAACAGTGTATTTCTCAATCCTGGTTTTTGGCAATCTCCTTCAGTCACGATCGGTGTCCCCTGAGCCGAGACGATGTCCTCTCGTCTTCAGCTGAGGACCAGACGTGGTTGCCCGATGCTCCGAGTCTCTCTATTGTCCAGAGGAGTGATCCCTCCTTCCCTCCACATATCCCCCGCCCCCCAACTGCTCATGACATCATTCTTTGTAAGAGTTTAAAGGGTACCTGTAGTGCAAAACAATATGTAGCCAGATCAAAAGATAATGTGTTTCTAAAGGTTATTCATGCACTGACGGTCCAGTATTCAATAACAATACGTAGTTTAGGCTGTTCAAAGTCCTCAACTCCGACATGCGACATTGCACTGGAGCTTGAATATGTCGCGGGTGGTGTGACGTCAGATCGTTGAGAGATCGACAGCCAGCCACAGCGGATGTGTTCAGATACCAATATAAACAACGACGAGCGCCAAACAAATGCTGAGAGATTGATAATATGGACGATGAAAGATTGTCTGATTCAGCAACTGGATACTTGTTTGAACCTTTAAAAGCAGACTATCCCCATTTAGTGAATTGTGACAGCGATGATAGCGATGATTCTGATGAAGTTGATGCAAGGACCGCCGTCCAGATGCTTCACCGCGCGGACTGCACGCAAGTCGGCGGACGTTTGGTGCAGTTGTGGAAATGTGTGCCACAGAAAACAGACAGAGAGTGCATTTGTTGTAAAGAGCACGAACTTATGTCCGATGATATAGCAGGGCTCTCAAGTTTTGAAGACAGGCAAGCGTGAGATTTCCATCAGCACCCGATACAGCTGACTGTTGCGCCGCATCGAGCCGAAAGAGTTGTCGACGGGGGTGACTATTTCTACTCAACAATCGATCGGCGTATTGAGCACCCCTGCATTCAAGCATTAAATAGCCGAGAGGTTTTTTCAGCGTGAGGAATTAGATGTGTGGCGGGAGTGCGTGAGATAAGACCGAAATGCGTGAGTCTCACGCTCAATGCGTGAGACTTGAGAGCCCTGATATCGTGTCATTAGACCTCATCTGCTTCACACAAAAGCGTGAGCTTGATAGCTACATCGCGCATAAGCCAGCGCTGGAGATGTCTTTCATTGATGCAATGTTCGCCCGACATGTTCGGGGGTGCTAGTGACTTTTTCTTTGCTCCGTCTGTCCCGATGCGCGCAAACCGGTGTCGGAGCTCCGCGGCGCACGAGACGGCGGGCAGAGGACTGTCAACGCAACACGTAGAGACAGAAATGACGTGCTGCTGTAATGTGGCGCTATAGAGAAAGTGACAGGGGCGGGCCAATTTTTTTAATGTCATGCGATCTACCAATACTACGCGCGATCGACTGGCAGGTCGCCGCGATCGACGTATTGAGCACCCCTGATATAGATTGTGTAATTCTTGAGGCCACCGATCTATCCCAAGAAGCAACGCGTAGAAGTGGCTCGGATTGGCTGAATTCTTTCAACGACTCTACGTCATAGTTAGCTTTGAGCTGGAGTAAATAACTAGCAAAATGGCTGCGCCCACGGACTCGGAATGTTGACAAAGAAATGTAAATCCTCGGGCTATGCGTGACTTGTTGACAATAGCGGCGGGGTAAATATGATTTATTTGATGCGCCGAATGGATATAGCACGTTGTTGTTTTGCACTACAGGTACCCTTTAAGACACACACACACACACACACACACACACACATATATATATTTCATTTCACAAGATGTGCTTTCTGATATGGCTCAAACGGGATCTGGATTACTTCACCTCTGATTCACGTATGACTCAAACAACATGAAGTCTCATGAGAACTCACGCACCAGTTATTGAGCTTTCCAGTGCTTTTAATCATCTTCAGAGAATCATCATTACAATCAACTTTTCTGGTGTTACATATTTTCCGATATACACTCTGTGTTCCTTGGCCTGTTCTTGTCGTCCAGTTTATATGCTTTTATTTGCTCTTCTGAGATCTAAACTCCACTTAATTAATTATATATACACATATGTGCATATATATATTTACACGCATGTATATATTACAGATATCCAAATTTGAACAGAACATGAGTTTGGCTCGATATTTTTAATCAGCCCATTTTGTCTCTAATTAATACAGAATGTAATGAGTATTTCAGACTCAAGAACATGTATTTAGCGTTGTCCTCTCGATGAGTGAGTGGCTGTCTTAACCCCAGTCGATACGAATAGATGGCTTCCTTGGCGGTCCCTCTCATAGAGAGACACCTCATGAGTGTGTTGACGTATTCGACTCCACTTTCTGTTCATTTGTCCCCCGAAATGGATCACAGATAACTTGAGTTATCGGTGTGTATTCATGTGCACAGACATCTTTCCATTGCTGCAAGAAAAATATGATTGCAGATAAGCGCGGCGTTCAGCTGCAGCTCAGACACCTCTACAGCCGGCAGCCGTGGATGGACAGTTCATGAGCGGCATCTTCCAGACTCCTGCACTTGGCCTGCAGGCTGGGGCTGGAGGAGCACTCTGCAGGGGAAGGCCAGCGCTCCACCCAGGTGGCCTCTCCCAACATGTACATGAACCTGGCAGACAGGGAGGGGGTTGAGAGTCGACACGGAAACATGTGTGTTCCACTCAGGGTGGGACAGTTACAGATTTTTTAGGGGGCAATTTTGGCCCCCACTGAGAACTCCAGGGGCATTTAAAAATAAATTGGGGGCACTTTTTGAAACTTGTGAAATAACCTTTAACCTTTGTTAAAAAATAATAAATATACTTATTTAGGCTTACAGTATCTGAGCAATTGTCATACAAATTGCAATTATAAGACTTGCCTAATAGTCTTTTTATTGCTATTTTATGACAATTGCTCCTATACTGTAAGCCTAAATAAGTATATTTATTGTTTTCTGTAGTCGACAAATTCAAAAGTGTCTTCATAGATTTTTTTAAACAAACGGAAAACAGAAATCAGACAATCATATTCAATTTATTCTTTTTTTTATGTGGTTATTTGTTGTTGTTACATTTTTTAAACAACTATTAACAATTAAAACTTATTTCATTAATTTTTTATAATTACAAATGATATTTTCATGATTTGTTTTGTCTACCTACTTATCATTTTGTGTTGCTGTACACCTGTCTACCATGAATTAATTTTATTTCACAAATATTTGTTGTATTTGAACTTCTTTTTTTAACATTTTTAATGAGTTTTGAAGCTCATGTTCAATTGCTCACACATTTATTGCCTCTCATTAATTGTTGTGCATATGAAAATAAATAAATGAAAATTTGATTGATTATCAGTTTAAAACCTTCTTTTGATGAAGAAAAAATAAAAAGAATGTAGCCATTTTAGTGATTACATTTGATCCAAAGCGACTTATAATCATGTCAAATTCATACACCGTAGACACGGCTAGTCGACGGGGAGCAATTCAGGGTTAAGTGTCTTGCTCAAGGACACATCGCATAGGGCGGGGATTGATTTGTGAAGCAGCAAACAGACATTGCTGCCAGTGCAGTGACCGGTACATTCCACCTTGTAAAATGAGGCTTATTGAAAAAATAAGAAAAATGAGAACGCCAAAGATATATTTGAATATTAAAGGAACAATTAAAAGAAAAACTAATCTGTGTATAGAGAGAATCACTAAGTGTTTGTTGTACAATTATCCTAAAAAGTATATATCCATTTGGTTCTTTCTCTTCTTACCTGCTGGTGTCAACTTCAATGTTCCACTGGTCCTCCTTGGGGCCCATGAGGAGGTACTGGGAGCCCTGCTGCAGGACCAGTCCATCTCTGCAGCCTCCGTGGGACATGAAAAACCTCCTCTGGCCCACTTCAACTCCTGCCTCCACACCTTCAGATTCAGAAGACATATATATATAAATGCATTATATTGAATAACTGAACTTCAAATCTAACACATGTGAATAAGAATACATCTTATTTTGATAGGGCCTAAGGATTGAGTATTATAATTAAAGTCTACTACTCGTGGGTTTTACATTAATTAACAATCCTCTATTTAAAAAAGAGCTGATCATAAAAGACACAAACTATTGACTCACCCAGCTTGACAACTTGTGTGATCTCCATCTCGTATTTGTCGTAGTAGCTCTGGGTGACATTCAGCACCTTCACCCGGAAAACTGAAGCACAAGCAAACCGGTGTCAGTGACGTGTTGGTTCACGGTCCAGAGACGATTTATCTGAATTTTGATTTTGCCCCTAGCCTTTCTTATTCTACTCCACAATAAATATGGCATCCTAATAAGCAAATTTGGAACATATTGAAGATTGTTATCCATCCTTTTCTATGCATATTGTGCGATATGAACTATATAAATATATATATATATATGTATATAAAGCATAACTATGGAGCCTAACCTATGGAAATTGTCGTAATTTTTCGAGGATGTTTTTCCACTCATACTGGATTTTTTTATGGTATTTGGAAATAACTAAATGAAGACTATAAGACTTATTCTGACGAACTTTAAACTCAGCTGCGTACATATATGTGTGTGTGTGTGTGTGTGTGTGTGTGTGTGTGTGTATCATACCGTGGTGTAAATTCATGCATGCAAACGTCTCTCTTTCTTTGTTGGGGAAGTTTTCACTGTCGCTTCTGGAGACGCAGCAGTCACCTGGAGACCGAAAAAACAAAAGATAAAAACCCAAAATACAAACATGTGGACTAAAGCATTGCTGCGGACGCAGGAGAGCCTTCACCCTGCGTGCAGCGGCAGACGTTGTCCCTGCAGATCTGAGTGAGCTCCTCTTGGTCCTCTTTGGGAGAGTAGCTGTGACTGCAGCGGTGATCTGAGAGAGAGAGAGAGAGAGAGAGAGAGAGAGAGAGAGAGAGAGAGGGAGAAGGGAGAAAGGGAGAAAGGGAGAGAGAGAGAGAGAAAGAAAGAGAGAAAGGGAGAGAGAGAGAGGGGGGGGGAGAGAGAGAGAGGGAGAAGAGAGAAAGAGAGAGAAAAGGGAGAGAGAGAGAGAAGAGAGAGACCAGAGAGACAGAGAGAGAGGGAGAAGAGAGAGAGAGAAAGGGGAGAAAGGGAGAGAGAGGGAGGAGAGAGAAGAGAGGGAGGAGAGAGAAGAGAGAGAGAGAAAGGGAGAGAGAGAGAGAGAGATAAAGGGAGGGAGAAAGCGAGAGAAAGAGAAAGAGAGCAAGAGAGAGAGAAAGGGAGAGAGAAAGAGAGGAGAGAGGGAGAAGGAGAGAGGAAGAGAGAGAGAGAGAGAGAGGAGAGGGAGAGAGAGAGAGAGAGAGAGAGAGAGAGAGAGGGGAGAGAGAGAGAGAGAGAAAGGAGAGAGAGAGGAGAGAGAGAGAGAGAAAGGGAGAGAGAGAGAGAGAGAGAGGGGAGAGAGAGAGAGAGAAGGGAGAAAGGGAGAGAGAGAGAGAAAGGGAGAGAGAGAGAGAAGGGAGAAAGGGAGAGAGAGAGAGAGAAAAGGGAGAGAGAGAGAGGAAAAGAGAGAGAGGGAGAGGGAGGGAGAGAGAGAGAGAGAAAAGGGAGAGAGAGGGAGGGAGAGGGAGGGAGAGAGAGAGAAAAGGGAGAGAGAGAGAGAGAAGGGAGAGAAAAGGGAGAGGGAGAAGAGAGAAAGAGAGAGAGAGAAAAGGGAGAAAGGGAGAGAGAGAGAGAGAGAAACATTAGAAGTACAGTAAATAAACGTCAGGAACAAACCTGCCATTCATTCGGTCTCCGATCGGGTTGTTCATTGATGTTGTGGCAGTGAGACATTTGGTCCCCGTGGTGGTGAGGATGAGGTCGTCCTCCCTAGAAATGATTATGATTATGATTATGATTATGACCTGGGTTGTAATACTCGTAGACGGTGACCGAGGACGGCTGGAGGAGGCCGACTTTGAAGCTCTGCTGCAGCCTGAAGATCAGGATCTCGGGCTCTTTGTGAGACACCTGGGAGGAGGACGAGTTACTCCAGCACCAGTGAAGAGGAACATGAGACAGGAGGAACTGGTTGGACTGAGCACGGAGACAGACGAGGGAAGTCTCTTCTTGGAGAACAAACGTCGACATGAAGGGACAGACTCACGGTGAAGGAAACTCAATCACACAAAGTCAAAGTTTACCTTGAACAGGTGGAGGATCAGAGAGCCTCGGTCACTCAGGTTATCAACTGTCTGGAAGTTACTGATGTAACTGTCCACGGAGTTTGACAGCTGGACACACACACACACACACACACACACAGAATCAGTTAGGATGCAGAAGACGTATTGACTGCAGTGAGAGGGATCAATTGGGATGTGGGCTTGTGTTCCTTAAGGGAACCAAAGGAACGCCCTGATGAATCACGTCTCCTGGTACCTTCTCCAGGTCAGAGTGTTCTGCGGTGAAGCCGGTGGGCAGACTGATGTCCAGAACCACCATCCGGACCTCTCTGGGTCCCAAAGCCCTTTGGGGAAGGAACAGTCATGGTAACGGACCTGTACTTTCACGGTATTCCGACCACTCGAAGCGCTTTCACACGACATCCTTCCCAATGGGAGCAGCCGAGGAACAAGCTGCACATCAGGAGGAGCTAACATTCATACACATTCACACCCCGTAGGCACAGCTACGGGAGACATTCGGGGGTTAAGTGCCTTGCCAAAGGACACATGGACATGGGCTAGGGAGTGACAGTCGCCCACATAGACCAGCTCTGACAAAACATGCTTCAGATTTGTATTTAAAGACTACAAGACAGGCTCTATTTTTAATAAAAAGTGAAAAAGTATGAAGACAATAACTCACCTGACTTTGATGGTGATCTGGTAGGACTTTACTACATCAGCTGGAGGTTTGTCTGTTATGGGACGGGAACACATATTTGATAATGTACTGATGTTCTTTCATATATTTCGAGTGGTAGAAGTTGAGTTACCGCTGGATTCTTCGATAGAGACGTTGAGCTCAAAGTCCTTGCAGGGCGTTTTCTCATCCACCTCGTGAAGTTGGTTGTAATAAGTCACCACCTTGGGTCAAAGTTCATGTCACAGGAAGTGAAAACATCCCAAAAAGAAGAGCGATTAGGAACAATTTAGTCCAAATGAAAGTCTATCCTCCATAAACCACTCGGAGACAACTTCCCTCTGTATTCCTGGTCTGGTATGAATGAGTTTCACCACGTTGAATGACACTAAATCTTCATTGACAGTCAGACATGTTATCCTATCATTGATTCAATGCATGCAATGTGTTTATAGTTTATGTATGAACAACTGAGAAGACACATTGTGCTGCAATAGGAGTGTGATAGTACCTCCAGTATTCCCCGCCCGTTCCCTCGAGCCTCCACTTCCAAATCAAGATTAGCAGGCAGCTGGGAGCAGAAGCACCAGAGAAGAAGACATTTTGTGATCAGATCATGGGAACCGATGAGGAGAGGAACTTGAACTCAAAGTCAGGTCAATGTAGCAGGATGCTCTGAGGGTCGGACATTGTTATTCGGACCATTGGAACCGTTCCAGCAGGCTGGACGTGTGGAGCAACAGCGTCGCCGTCTTGTGTTCCTTCATGGTCTCAATCTGTGGCTTCAAGTCTTCTTCAATCCAGCATGATGCTCATTGAGTGATCGTCCATTGAGAGTCAACGAGACCATGAAGCTACAAGGTGAGCGACATGTTGCTCCAATGGCCTTGTCCGCGCTTTAGTCGTCACTTCAAACCTTTCAAAGTGTTCATGAAAGTTAACTAACATTTCATTTCGTTGTTCTCAGCACCGCCGTCTCAAAGACGGCTACGACCAAAAGACCAGAAAATGGCCGCCCACAAACCAATGGATGATGTCACGGTGACTACGTCTACAATTTGTAATATTCACAACAAACAACTCCATGTCTGCTCTCCTCCTATTCCATCTGTTTGGGTCAAATGCAGCAACACTCTACATGCGCCCTGTTGTTTCCGTCTGGTGTCGCCCGCCTCACCCGGGAGGAGCGGGCCATGTAGGCGGTGTGGGGGTTGAAGTGGTAGCGGACGTCCCTGCGCCCCGTCATCTTGACGTCCACATCCAGACTGAGGTCAGCCGGAGGAGGTTTGTGAATGAGGTACTCTGACAGCGCCTGCAGCACCACCACGGTGGACTGAGGAGGGAACAGAGCAGTGACAACAAAGAAGGACAATTTATTGGATTCAAGATGTTCACTTTTAGACACTAATCTGACAAAACTGCAAATCATGTTCTTGTGGTGGGAAAAGGCTCAGGAAACATTCAAGGCCCTCGAGCAACGTGGCACCTGTTGGTTTAGTTGCTCCACAGTTTAGACCAGGGCAGCTGTCCCATGAATACTTTTGGGCAATAGTGCAAACCAATGGGAAACGCTGCTTTATGGAGATTGTGGATTTGACCTGATTCAGATTTTTACTGAATTTAGCCAAAACGTTTTGAACTATAAGACACATTGCTGTTAAAAAAAGCTCACAACCCCGAGATTCTGATCACAGCATCAACGCATTCCCTTAACCCTGGAGTCGGTGCTCAACGTGTCCGATGCAGTGGAAGGGTCAGAAGGTAGTCAGGGGACCTTTATTAGGTTTTAGAGAGGGGTTATTGTGTTGGATGTGGATGCCGTGGTGGCGTCTCGGTGTTTAGCCTCACCGGACTCGCCCTGCCGTTACCTGAGTGGAGCCGAAGCCGCCCCCCCGCCTCCGCTGGCTGTTCAGCCATTTAAACGGCGCTGCAGCTTCCTCCAGGCGCCCCAACTTGACCAGAGCCAGCAGGGCGTAGCCTGTGGCCTCCAAGCTGAACAAGGGGTTCTGGGTGTCGGGCCAGTGGCTGCCACCTGGAGGAGAGAGGAAACAGGAAAGGAGGGAAGGGAACCAGAATCACTGATATGTCTGCTTTGAAGGCGTAGTGGACAGACAGGCCCGGCAGCAGCTCAACAGATCTGGTGCCTCATCGAGGTCCAACTGAAGCAGGGCCGAGTGTCAGAGGAACCTGGAGCTGCAGCTCGGAGTAAAGGTGGCGTCGGGTCGTAGCGTTGACCCCCCCCCAGCAGAGCCAGCGCGTAGGAGGCGATGGCCACGGTGTACGGCCTCCTCCCCGCCGCCACCAGCGCTCGCTTCAGGTATTCAGCCGTCTTACGGACAACTTCCTGTCGCAGCCACATGTGGGAGAAGAATGTTTAGAAGAACAACGGCTGATAATGAAGGGATCATGAGAGCAATGATGGGCACAGTTAGAGATATGGACCGGACCTCTACATCTGGACCGGTGCAGCCGATCCCGGCCCGCTTGGCCTCAGCGAGCGCGATGAGGACGAAGGCCGTCAGGGTCGTCTCGGGGTCGTCACCACGGAGACCGCCCTGGAGACACAAACAACAAGGATTAAAGTCTTGAAGACTTGAAAGAAAAGAAGAATCAACCTTTGGAAAAGGAGAACCAGTTCTTCTCATTTCTAGCTTCCCAAAGAGTCACAGAATTCCAGCTCGAGAAAGAATTCCTCGCACTGTTTGTCTGAGTTTGCACAAAAGACGTCAGCTTGAACTTGGCTCATAATTCTTGTTTTAATTGATTCAAAAGTGATTTCATGATTTGAGTGAATTTGTGGTCTCACCGTCATGGTCGTGCTGTAAACCGGATTGCTCTCCACAAAGTTGCCCCTGTGAAGCTCGTGTTTCTTCGTCACGAGGTAGATCAGAGGCTCACACACGTGCTGCTCATCGATGCCGATGATGGAGTAAGCCATGGAGAAGACTTTCACCACGTACGCCGTGATCCTGGCAAGCAGACTGTGTTCAGAACTACAGCTGACCACTTTTTAAATGTTACACAACGTATATAACAGGTTAGGTGATGAGGACTTGAACACTGATTCTGACTTTTTAATTGGTTTTCACTTCAAAATGTGGCAAATGAAACATGTGTTTGCATGCACACATTCAAACCTCAAACATGTTACATGGGTTCTCTTCAATGTTTTTCTTTTTCTTGAAAATCAGTATAGAAGTTTGATTCAAAAATGTATAACGTAACATATTTCCTTCCAATTATTCATGTTTTTCTTGGCAAACGGCACATAGGTTTTAATCAAATATGTAAAACATAAAATGTTGACACTACCATGTACTTGCGCCTTCCCTCTTGTAGGGGGGGTAGGAGCCATCATTCATTCTGAATGCCAGCTGGTTCTCATAGCCTGTAGAGAACAAGAAATAATTAAAAGATAACATATGAAGAGAAAGGGAGCTACATATTAATGTACTCAATGTAAAACAGAGCTCCACCAATCTCCACCTTAACGTGGTGGAGGAGTTTGAGTGGCTCAGTGATCATGGGAGCTATGTTGTCCGGTGCATCAGCCTCTGGTAGTGCCTCCCAGGGCAAACGGGTCTCGGGGGAGGGACAGGAATAAGAGAGGTTAAAAAAGACCTGATGGACAGCGGCCCACAGGAGCAACATCACCCGGACCAGTGAAACCGGGCCACCCTCCGGGATCCAGACGCAGGAGGGGAGCTCGCCGGCGAGCATCGAGTCTGGACTTTCGAGGGCCTGAGTGAGCCGATTGCCGGCAGCATAGACGAGGATTGGTTGGCTTGATCTGAACCCGAGTGGTCTCTCACTAGTGGACTTCTGGCCTAGCCACGGTTTGTATAGAACGAAAACCATCTTCGAACATAAGGCGAATCCCTGATCGACTTTTAAATCGTATCATCTAATCTGCGGACGTATGTCTCGGACACTCGGGTGACGAGAGGAGCAGAGCTGTCATCTGATCACCACCAGGTGGTGAGTTGGATCTGATGGCGGGGGAGCCCTCACTCCCAAATGTGTAGTGAGGGTGAACAGGGAACGTCTAGCGGAGGAATCCTGTCCGGGAGGTCTTCAACTCCCACCTCCGGAAGAACTTCTCACACATCCCGAGAAAGGTTGTGGAAGTGGAATCCGAGTGGCCCATGTTCAAAGCCTCTGTTGTGACGCGTGTACTAGGAGCTGTGGTTGGAAGGTCATCGGTGCCTTTCATGGCGGCCAACCGAGAAGCCGGTGGTGGACACCAGGGGTGAGGAAAGCCGTCAAGCTGAAGAAAAAGGCCTTTCGGGTGACTCTCGGAAGACGAGAAAAGCGCAGTACAGTCCATTCACACTGTACCACCCGACAGCTTCTCTTAACTTCTCTGGGGATATCTTTCTTCCATTCATCGATGTTCCCTTTCCTTCATCCTCACCTCTCTTGATGTAGCGGAGAGCTTCAGCCTTGCGCTCCACACCTACACTCTCCCAGTTGTTGGTTCGCTCCAGGTAGAGCGTGGCGATGAGCGGCAGAGAGATGCTCACCAAGTTCTGCTCCACACAGCCGCCGGGCATCCGGATCAGGGAGGCCAGGGAGTCCTCACTGAGGGAGTTATCAATGCTGTCCGCCAACACGTTGCCTGGAAGAGAGAGGAGGAATCAGGAATCAGGAATCAGAGCACTCTCCCCACTCGGTCCGTGACTGACCTCTGACATTGATGAATGTCTCTGGCACAGAGTTCGGCACAACGGACTTCAGTTTGATCTTGCCCACGCGAACAGTTTGCGTTCCTGTAGTGGACAGAAGCAAAGAGACATAAAGCTACGCCGAAATTATTAGACGCAGCTACAGGGAGCAATTCAGGGTTACGTGTCTTGCTCAAGGAGACATCGACTCAGGCGGGGATTGAACCTCCAACCCCCTGATTGAAAGACAGACCTGTTACCCACTGACCCATAGTCGCCCATAATGGAGAGGCCATAAGCCGAGTGGCTTAAGAGTATTCAACCCATCGAGACCATCGTTCACGACGATATTGTCCTCTTGTGTGAATACAATAGACAGCTAACTAGTAACACACCAAATGCCATTAGACTGTGGACTCATAGCCACGTCATTGTATTTTAATGTCCTTTCGTGGCATTTTTTTTCAGTATGCTGTGTTTTTGTTTTTGCATCAGATCTTTAATCGCCTCATCACTGACATGTACTGTATAAGTAAAGACACCTTGCGTCGTATTTAACCGAGATACATGATGCATCGCTGCGACCTTCTCACCTCCCTCAGCAGACGGGTTCAACTCCACACTGTAAACATTCGTCTTCTGCACTCCGTCCAGCTGTTTGGGGTCAGAAGAGAGATATCTCCATTCAAGTCAGTTATCTTTGAATTAGCTTCATAACATCTACACTATACTCGTTCATATGAGGAAGGACACTTTTATTCACGTTACAGAACATGTTGTAGCAGCTGACCTTTTAGAAGCACAAAGACACCTCCATCATGAAAAGTGACTCACCACCACCCGGAGATGTTTCTGGATGCGGTCTCCTCCCATACCTCTGGCGACCACCATCACCTCCAGAGGAAGTTTCCCCACCACCAGCGGCACGATGGTGTACGGCACCGTGACGGAAGAGCCGGCCGGCAAACTCACTTCCTGCGTGTGTTTGTCTTTGAAGGCGATGCTGCACATGCCTTCTGTCTTCATCAGCACCACCCGCACCTGATCGGGAACCCAGGAAGAGTATTCATTTATTTAAGACTTATATCACTTAATTAACTTCGAGTGGAAACAGAATAGACCCAGAATTACATTTTTAGCCATTAAGTCTATGCTTCATGTGTTAAAGCTGCATTCTCTCTCCTCACCACCAGGGGGCGACTCCTCTGGTTGTATAGAAGTCTATACTTCATGTCTTAAAGCTGCATTCTCTTTCCTGACCACCAGGGGGCGACTCCTCTGGTTGTATAGAAGTTTATTTGTCATGTTTTAAAGCCGCATTCTCTCTACTGACCACCAGGGGGCGACTCCTCTGAGTGTATAGAAGTCTATGCTTCATGTGTTAAAGCTGCATTCTCTTTCCTGACCACCAGGGGGCGATTCCTCTGGTTGTATAGAAGTCTATGCTTCATGTGTTAAAGCTGCATTCTCTCTCCGGACCACCAGGGGGCGACTCCTCTGGTTGTATAGAAGTTTATTTGTCATGTTTTAAAGCTGCATTCTCTCTCCTGACCACCAGGGGGCGACTCCTCTGGACTCCATTAAAAGAATTAAAACAGAGCTTTAGCTTGTTGCTATACGGCTGTTGTAGAAAACAAATTATATATTTATTAAATTCTCCTGATGGATATTAAGGAAGTGAGTGTGCAGTGTGTAGTTCTGAGGTGATGTTCTCACATGCAGGTCGTCGTTGCCGTAGTTATGCACCACGGCTTTAATCTGGACCTGTTCGTTCCTCGCCACTGAATACGGCAGCTTCAGGTCCACGAAGAAGCGCCTCCAGGCTCTGACGTTGTATGGCTCCGCGACACAGAAGCCTGCACACACACACGAGTGACGGGCTTCGGTACTTGTTGAAGGTGTTTCACTGATTCATTTCATCCTCTGACTTTAGAGATCTTTCAAAATCGCCAAACTCAACGCTAAACCGTATAGAAGAAGTTGTCATGGTGACGTCACCATGACAACCTCCACTTCTTATATCCGGTCTTCGTGGGGGTACTGCAGCTTGACGAGCTACGTTCCAAACGCCTCACCAAAAATCAGGAGTTCAAAAAAAGAAAAGTTAGAGTGTAGATACTGGTATCATACAAAGTAGAGTCTGGATGAGGGACCATATTTGTATGATTTATTCATGGCTACCCTCCTCTTCCTCCTACCCGTGTGAGGTGATGCACTGACGGCCAGAATTCCCCACTCTGTGATGCTGTCGGGTAAGGGATGGTCCACGTTCTTCAACGCCAGCCTGTCGATCAGATTCATCTCCTTGTTATCACCAGGAGGTCGAAGGTCAAACCACTCTTTTTAATATGTGTAAACAACAAACAAAGCATAGCTGGAAACATGGATGAGACAGAGAGTAACTTCTCAAAGACATGTGAAGGACCTCGACACCTCTATGCTCCGACACAGGATCAAGAGCCTTCAAGAGACATGTTGTTCTGTCATTCGGTGTGGCTGTGCGACGCAGCCGGGCAAAGCCACACTGACTGTCCTCCATGCGTCAAAATACATTCAACAGTGTGGCCTGATCGCGTGGAATGACTTTTCTAAGAGATCGGATCGGCGCTTAGCCCCCAAAACGCTGAAAAACGGAGACAAACTGTCTCATTCATTTGAATGGGGTTTCAGAAGAGAAAACGCTAATTCACGCTAATCTTTGTGACCACATTGACTCACCATACTTTAATGTAGAGAGATGATTTAAAGTTTAAAACGTGAACAGAAGGATGGAGTTTAGTTGATCAATTGGACATTTTTACATAGCTAGCACAGTTTTAATGGAATCTTTGTTTGAGTTTCAGAAGATATCCGAGCTGTTTCAGAGTTTATAATGGGTGTGTATTGCACAGAATGTTCAGATCTAGAGAGAGAGGGAGCAACAGAAAGACCTTTTTTCACTCCTTTTACACCATTTATGGATCAAAACGTAGGAAATCTCGTGCTCGTCCTCACATGTGTGGATGGGATCCACAATGTTCCCACATGTGTCTGGAGGAGCCTTAACGAGGGAGCAAGCCCACCTCTCTGCCCCATCAGAGTCAATGGGATTTTATCAGCTCCATTATTTCGTCTTGAAAGAAACAAGAGAACTTTGTGAACTGAGATTAAACCCGTCATGTCTCAACCCAAAATACATTTAAGGACAGGTAAAGGTTCACATAAACCTCGACAAATGCCTTTCACAAGACAAACACTGCAGACGAGTGAAGCACATGGAACCAGACTCTGTGTTGTTGACCCTGAGCTGTTTGTCCAGCGGTTATCACTGACCAAACAAAACATGATGCAATGGTTGGTAGTTCAATGCTCAGTGTTTTTCCTCACATGATGAAATGGAGTGAAAGGCTTTCGATCTTCAAATACGCAGACATTATTTTTCAGCAGATAAAGTGTCTCACACTTTTTCGTTTTCAAGTTTGCATTATCATTAAGTCCCAGATGGGTTTCCATCTTTTTTTCTTTCTCCAACTCTATTTTCATCATCAGTTTTGCTTAGAATTGTCATAAAATGTTAGACGACAAATAAAATTCAGTGTAATGAGAATCCTCTGATGTAACTTGAATGTTTCACTCACCCGTCTCGGTCCGCCTGGTCGGGCAGGTTGACGTCCGTCCACAGCCAAGACTCGTAGAACTTGGATCGCAGATACACTTGAGTCTCATCCAGATACTCCTCTTCCTCTTCCTCCATTTCCTCTTGTTCTTCCGCCCTTATGTTTGCATTCGAAAAGGCTTGCAGTTCAGGCCGTCCGACTAATACAGACTTGGTGTACATCACAGGTCCAACACGTTCTATGTGGGCACATTTTTAAATGATTAGCAGGTCCTGAGCTCTCGTTGCATGTCTTTAATATATACATCTAGAAGCTGTAAATATGTCTGCACACACACTTCAATGACGGTGGGTTAACATTCATGGTTCCTCCCCTCTGACAAGCGTGTTGAATGCATTTGAAGCCCTTTTCTTCAAACAGTATTTCACACCATTGTTTACTAGCTTGCAGTCTTCTTCTACTCTTCCTTTGCTGGCACATTGACTTTGTTTTTTGAGGTGGGAATGCAACCTGTAGACCAGTGGGAAAGTGAGAAAATTGCATAACCGACATTTGCGTCCTTGTATGCAGTCCAATGAAACGGGGCCGGACTCTGCAGCCCTATCGGAGGTCCAAACAGTGCAGGGGGCCTTTAATGATGAAGCAATGATTCGGATACGAGCCACTTTAGAAACTCTTGGGACGGAAACATCGATCCACCACTTTTTCCTTTTAACTTTCTTGGTTTTAATGGAAAGTCTCAAGATAAGTCTGATTACCTTCCGACTTTTCATCTGGCGCCATCATC
This sequence comes from Pseudoliparis swirei, assembly GCF_029220125.1. Classification (NCBI taxonomy): domain Eukaryota; kingdom Metazoa; phylum Chordata; class Actinopteri; order Perciformes; family Liparidae; genus Pseudoliparis; species Pseudoliparis swirei. Next base: position 1,207,576 of record NC_079411.1, on the reverse strand, counting down.
AGGTCGAATTTGTAATTTTTCCACTAGTTTGGTTTTAAACTTATTGTCAAGTTAAAGGTCCGATGAGCCTGGGGGAATGTTACAATGTCCATGGGGTTTCAGAGAAGCGAGCAGATATCCAAATGACAGAAATCATCGTTTACAGTCTGACGAGACACGTCAGATGACAGATTCCTACTGAACTAATGTCCTTTGCTTAGGGTTTGGTGATAATTAGCACACTCTAGCATGCTAACACATTAAAACAACAAATAAAGACGGACACATGTTTCTCTCGAACTACAAAACCAACAGAATGGAGAAAAGAAATAAGGTTGAAGTCGAGTATTTACCAAATGTACGCCGGGACAGCGGCATCCTTGCCGATGTTTGAAAGATTCTCTGAAAAGAATAGACTGGAAAATTGTCTGGAGCGGAGGTGGTGGTGGGGGCAGCTGTGGACCAGCGTGGCGGCGTGGTGGGAATCTCCGTGTCAAACGCCTGGTTCCTGAAGGTGGCGCAGCAGTAGCGGAAGGCCTTGATGCACTCCCAGCCCTCCGCGATGTAGAGGGAGCGTCGCGTGCAGGAGTACGGCATGGGGATCTCCCTGAGGCCGTCCTTACAGCAGCGCTGCTGCAGCTTCTTCTTGAAATGACTCTCTGGAGGCAGAAGGAACCGGCCGTCATCAGTGCTCGGATGTATAAGATGTCCAAATGGGAACTGAGAATGATCAAAGTTAGAGGCGAGCCGATGAAGAAAGTGGAATATTGAGCAGCAAGAGAGCCAATATTGACTTTGCATTCATCAGATAGATGGATGCGATGTCACGCTTCTCAGCTTCCTGCTCAGACATCGGCTACTCGATGGTCACTTGATATTAGGGGATAATAATTATGTGATTCTGATCCGCTCCAACGTTTCATTGGTTCTTTCTCTGCGAAAGTGGAACCAGTAGTTTGAATTCTGTAGTACTGCCGACAGATATACATAAAAACAACTAAAACATAATCTCATCGTCAGAGTAAATAAAAGCGGTGTATTTTAACAATGTCAGCTGGTTGTGATGAGTTCGCTGACTCGTTGGACTCACCCAGCTGGGCTTTACGCTGCATCAGTTCGGCTGAACGCCTCCTTCTGAGACTGCGTGGACACTGCAGCTCTGAGAAGACACAAATCATGTGACGTTTTCTGTGTCTCCATCATGGAACATCTCTTTTAAAAAGTAAAGAAATGGAAAGTCGGATCATTGAAAAAACAAGCATTTAAAAAATAAAATGTCACCGATAGATATCAAGGATGTCACGACACAATGACTCTGAATGACCAATAGTAGTTGTTTAAAGGTATTGTGCCGTATAAATGAAGACTTTTATTGTCCCATGACAACTAAATATTGGCATTATATCAGCCTTTGATATGACTTCCTGTTTGCCTCCAATGTCGCTTCACTTTGAGCAAACATGGCCGTCTACAAAGGAGAAAGTCGGAGTCCAGCAGCGACTACTTGTTGTTCTCTTTCTTGATATCACTCTGTACAGAGTATAACAGGTCTGTACAGCCAAGAGTAAAGCATGTTTACATTGATCCACTCGGGAAAATAAGATCAGGCCAAGGAAAACATGTTTTTGTATAACCTGTCGAGTTGTATGTTCATAGTTTTGCCGATGATTGTGCATAGAGTGTGTTTTGGGAAAGGGAACTGTGTGGCAAGTGATTCCAGTAATCCTCTAACTTGTATACTCTGCAGGGTCACCGTGTCCTCCTGTGTGTGCATGAGGGAGCATCGGCCTTTCAGCTGGAATCCTTCACTTCAATCAATACCCTTTGCTTCATAGGCGCGAAGAGAGAGTATCCTGAAGTCAACATGTGTGTGTTAGACTGTGATGAGAAATGATGTCATCAAGCAACTGGTAGGAGCATGAGAGGAAGAGGGGAATGGCACTCAGCTGGAAGATATGAAGAGAAGACTCTGGGTTTCTGCTGGGGACATTGAAGCTGAGGGCATCGGCCAGCACCAGCGTCGGAGGACCCTCTGCTCACGGATCAAAGGAAACCCAACGTGTCATGTTGTCGTCAAGACAAGACGGTGTTTCCCTGTGTTTCCTCTGTTTCCCTGTCCATCTGTCTCCTGTGTGTCTAGGGCTCACCAAGAAGGTGTGGCTGTCTCCTCCCTCCCCTGGGCGGTGATTGCTGGAGCAGCTGGGACTGATCGTCAATTAGGACGCTGCCTACTGAAACTGTACCCATACCCCTTGATGTTGTTGGATCGTTAGTTTCTCTCCTGTTGCCAGACTGTGGTTCTGCTCAGAAAACAATTAAAGAAACCTTTTTTGATTTTGAAAGAAAGACTCCTTGTGCTGCTTTTGGGTTCCTGCCTTGCTCACCCACAACACAACATGGGTAGGAATTGGCTGACGGAGGTTTCTCGTATCCTCCCTTTGCCGAAATCATAAAGTCCAGAGGGATTCTGTTTTCTGTGACTCTGTCTGGAGGATCGCAGACTGTAATTCTGATCCTGGCAGGAAGAGTCGGTCTCTCGCCTAGACCGGTCGGGTCTTTGAGAAGTTGCTATGCCCCTGCGATACATCGATAGTTTATCACAGGGAAGTAGTGACCTGTATTCAACTAGTCCCCTAACCAGACCCTTAGAGCCTACATCCTAGCTACTTAAACCTATCCTGGGACCTTACCAAGAGCCGAGGTCCATGAGAGGAAGGCTTCCGTTCACTGATCGCTGCTATCGCAGAACAGGTGGAGTGAGAGGAAGTGGTGGACATCTGGGCAAAGCCAGGCGAGTTCTCTCGACCACAAGTTCAAACAGATCCCCAAACATCGACGGGGATCCAGACTGAGATCGGAGAACTGGTTGATTAGATATTCCCGTGGAAGAGGCGTATCTCTCTGGTCTACCACTATTCCTGTATTGGAGGAGCAGGAAACATGCCGTATTGGCCGCCGCTCCATGCTCAAAGGGTACCTTGTCTGGTTTGGGTTTGGAAGCCGGCGCTGGAGGCGTAGAGCAGTCCAGCGTCTGAGAACACTGACCGGGCGTCGCCGCCCCCCCCTCGGGTGCAGCCGATGTCTCCGTGCTCCACCGCGCCCCAAATCTGAGCACAAGGTCCCGTTGAGGACAAGGTGACGGAGATAGAAACACATTTCCTTTATTTTTAAAAGTGTAATCACACCCACCTTCCTCTGGGTAAGTCTGTCCCTGTTGAGCAGATACACGGCGTTGTCCACAGCCACCAGGCTGACCTTTGCCCCCGGGTCACCTCGGACCTGAAAACTAAAGCTCTTCCCGGGCGCGTAGTCTCGAGGAACGCCGCCCACCGGCCCGACTGTCAGCTGCAAGACAACGGGGAATAAAATGGAAAGAACTGAACTCTGATCCACACGTTGGACGGTTTCCACACCTCCGTCCTGATCACTCACCCCTCCAACGCAGGAATCTGCCACATCCACCCAGATGGAGTCCGACACCACCTCCTCCCGCCCCTCCCAGGGAATCCCGTAGAACGCCACGAAGCGGAACGATGGCATCATCTCCGGGGTGACCGTCAGCCCGACGGCGGTGACCAGCTGACCCGTCACGTCCACGCGCTCGGCAACAACGATTTTGCTTTTACTCAGCACCTGAGAGCGTTTTAGGGGATAACATGTGTTTTGATGTCTGTGTTTCACTGGATTTTGTGAATGTGGCGTCCTCGTCTCACCAGGTAGGTGATGTGTCTGATGAACTCTCTGTGCGTCGGGTCTGAAGGAACGATGCTCAGCTGCAGGGACAGACGCTCTCCTAAGGACACCGCGTTGGTTGCCGTGGAGATGTACAGGTAGTTCTGCTGGTGCCGGTTGAAGGGGACGTACGGCTGGACGGTGACCTGCTGATGGGCCTGCTGCTCCGGGCTCAGGTCGGCCTGCGTGGTCTCAGCCTGGGAAACACACAATGAAAGCTTCAGGAACTGTGAAGGAAGAGTTAATACCAGAGGCGTAGTTCTGTCTTCTGAAGAAACACTTTCCTCTGTCTTTATGAGGGATTCATGCAGTAATGCTGCGGTAAGCAGGGACCAATGAGAACATGTCCAGTGACGGAACTTCCTTCGTCCACCCCAAAAAAAGAGTAAATGTGAATTTGCCGTCATATGAAGCAAAGAAATACAGTCACATTCTCGTGCAAAGAAAATATAGAATTGGAAGAAAAAAATATAAGAATATTAAAAATATATATATAATTGAAAAAAATAATAATCTTAAAAATGTCAGTTGATTGAAAAAAATATATAATTGAAAAAATTTATATAATTGAAAAGAATTATAATTGAAAAAAAATGTCAGTTGATTGAAATAAATATATGATTGGAAGAAAAAAATATATAATTGAAAAAACTATTATAATTGAAAAAAGTATCTAGATTATTATTTTATGAGATTTGAGTTTGGTTGATAACTCTAGATGAGCATCAAACGGTTTTATTGTACTTGATGAATGATAGTTCAGGTTATCTTTTCACAACATTAGACTCTTCTAACTCCGAGCTCAGAGGCTCTGTGAGTAACGTGAACGCAGTCCCACTGACCGTGATGGTTTGTGGGCGTCGGTCAGCCGGCATATTGATGGTCATTCTGCCGTTGCCGCCGCCGGAGACGACCACGGCCGTGTTCAGCAGCTTCACGGTGACCCGAACGTTTCGGGCCGCGGAGCCGTCATGGTGGCTCACCTGGATCTGGACGGGAGGGAGATCATTGTTCTCTGTGATTGAGCTGAAGGACACAATGATGTCCCCGGACTAAAGCAAACATGCAGTTTGAGTGGATGGGTCATGAACACAGAAGAAGGCCCGTACTGTGAAGTCCAAGGGGAGGCCCGGCTTGAAGTACTTGGGTATGTCTTTGAAGGAGACCACGTACGGAGACGCCACTATTTTAATGCCCGTCTTCTCTGCTTCCACCAGGTCGCTGCCTGCACAGGAGAATAAAAGCAGAACGGGTCAAACACTCTACGGAAACCCCAAAACTAAATGAGTTCTGGACTCTGGACTCGAAGGTACGACGACGTGTACAGCGAGAGCTGTAATTGTTAAAATAATATATATATAAAACACACATTTTATCCGGGAAAGGAGGGGGTTAATATTCATAGAAAATGTTTTGTATTAAAGTTGTAAATCTATGCGAAAACAAACATCACAGATTTACCAGAAACATACTGGATATTCTTTGCGATAAACGGAAAAAAGGAAATTCGGAAAAAACGAAAATCCGGAAAAATCCGGAAAAACGGAATACCTGACTTGGTGAGCACAGAGGCCTTCACATACAACGACTTGCCCACCAGAAACCTGACGTTGGGGTAAGCCGTCTTGAGCTCCTCCATGCTCAGACTGACGACGCCTCCATCCAGCTGCAGGGGCACAGAAAACATCTGGCGCTTATGAAAGCCATCGCTTCACTATTTTACAATCTCAATCTTAGCTAACGGGCTAATGACAAGCTTTTAACAGCAACCCGGATTCAGTTCCTCCACTAGGGGCGACGGTGAGACGTGGCTCTCGTGGAGAAGCTTTGTAGTAGCTACGTCCCGCCCCTCAAATGCAGACTGGCCTATCGTAGCATAGCATCCGTTAGCTACGCTGACATTTTTTTTCATTTTATTTTTCCTCTTAAAAAATTACATCATATTTCTTCAGGGCGTGAGCTCAGTGACACCGGGGCTCCGAGGTGAAGTAGCTCGGACAGCTCGACAGAGCGGCGAGCAGGGGGCGGGGCTTAACAAAGGGTCAATGATGTATCGCTCACAATGGTGGCGTGAACATCTCATGACGGCCGCCGTAACATCTGTGACTTACATTCGACACCTGCTTCACTGAAGGCAACCTTCTCATCTCCTGGTTGACCTTCACCCCAAACACCACGTAGGCCGTCCCCTGAACCGGCTCCCCGTACAGGTACCTGAGACCCAATCACAGCAAAGGGAAATCAGCGAGTTGCATTCATTATTATGTTTATATTTAAAACATAAAAGGCCTCGTGGATGAGGTGTGTGTGGTCATGTGTACGTCCCGATGGGTAGAGCATGAGGACCAGATGTAAGGACGTGGTTAGAAGTTAGAATGAGGTTCAGGTTCAACTGAGAGGAACATTGGAGGAGTTATGGTCAACAGCTGAAGTTGAATCTGCAATAGAGTGGATCATGGAGGTCTGGATCGTGGAGGTCTGGATCATGGAGGTCTGGATCGTGGAGGTCTGGATCGTGGAGGTCTGGATCGTGGAGGTCTGGATCGGGGAGGTCTGGATCGTGGAGGTCTGGATCGTGGAGGTCTGGATCATGGAGGTCTGGATCGTGGAGGTCTGGATCGTGGAGGTCTGGATCTTGGAGGTCTGGATCGTGGAGGTCTGGATCATGGAGGTCTGGATCGTGGAGGTCTGGATCGTGGAGGTCTGGATCATGGAGGTCTGGATCGTGGAGGTCTGGATCGTGGAGGTCTGGATCGTGGAGGTCTGGATCGGGGAGGTCTGGATCGTGGAGGTCTGGATCGGGGAGGTCTGGATCTTGGAGGTCTGGATCGTGGAGGTCTGGATCGGGGAGGTCTGGATCTTGGAGGTCTGGATCGTGGAGGTCTGGATCGTGGAGGTCTGGATCATGGAGGTCTGTATCATGGAGGTCTGGATCATGGAGGTCTGGATCGTGGAGGTCTGGATCATGGAGGTCTGGATCGTGGAGGTCTGGATCGTGGAGGTCTGGATCGTGGAGGTCTGGATCATGGAGGTCTGGATCATGGAGGTCTGAATCATGGAGGTCTGGATCGTGGTCCCCCAGTGAAAGGGTTTTTTCTATTTGTTGAGAGATTGTTCTGATCCGATGTGAGGTCAAAGGTCAGAGGTCAGGGATGCCATATGTGTACAGATTGTAAAGCACTCTGAGGGGAGTTTGTAATTTGTTATATTGGGCTATTCAAAATAAACTGAATTAAATTTAATTGAACTTTAAATGCAGAATATGGAATGTTCTACCACTAGGGTCTGCGCAATAAACAAAATCTCAACAGAAAGAGTTAGTTAGTTTGAATTAAAAGTGATGAAAAGCTTCTGGTAGACAACCACGATGCAGACTAGGCAGCCACCTCCAGGGTCCTCCGAGGGAAGCCACAAGTATCAGGAAAAACATCAGATTCAAATTCAACGTCGTCCTCGCACAAGTACAAGTCGCAGGACAACAGAGTGCAGTTCAGCATCTGACCACAGGGGCAACAGAAAGGAGTAGAAACGTGTTCGTGACCACCTTGATTAAGATGAGATTCGTCAAGTTTTCCAACTGTTGGAAGCTTTTGGAGAAAATTGCAAGAACACAACTTAACAAAATATCTCACATAGGGGGCGTTGTTCTTACACCTTTAATGCTCAAAAGGGACGTATTCTCCAGTCGTAAACGATGTGCATGAAGCGGCACGGCCAGCATGTGTTGGGTGAGTATCTACCGACCTGGCCTCCACCTCCACCTCCAGCTGGCCGTCCTCCAGGCTGAGGAAGGACTTCCTGGGCGTCAGGGTCACGTTGAAGGCAGGAAGCACTGAAACACATCACAGAGAAATGCAGTCTGACGAAGATAAACCATTCAGAGTGGAGCAGCAGTGTGATTCTCACAAGACGAGCAGAAGGAAACGGATGTCCTCAGCTGAAGGAGGCGGGGCCGACCACAACGTACCGTACGTCTTCACCTGGAACTCACAGGTGAACGTGTTCTGCTGCCGGTGGTCAAACCTTGCAGTCACCGTCCATTTTCCTTCACTGCAAGAAACACAGTCAGACATCAGAGAGACAAAGAGACACGCCTCAACCTCTTGTCCAATGAAATGTCTAGAGACACGCCTCAACCTCTTGTCCAATGAAATGTCTAGAGACACGCCTCAACCTCTTGTCCAATGAAATGTCTAGAGACACGCCTCAACCTCTTGTCCAATGAAATGTCCAGAGACACGCCTCAACCTCTTGTCCAATGAAATGTCCAGAGACACGCCTCAACCTCTTGTCCAATGAAATGTCCAGAGACATGTCTCACTCTCTTGTCCATAGAGACACGTCTCACTCTCTTGTCCATAGAGACACGTCTCACTCTCTTGTCCATAGACACGTCTCACTCTCTTGTCCATAGACACGTCTCACTCTCTTGTCCATAGAGACATGTCTCACTCTCTTGTCCATAGAGACACGTCTCACTCTCTTGTCCATAGACACGTCTCACTCTCTTGTCCATAGAGACATGTCTCACTCTCTTGTCCATAGAGACATGTCTCACTCTCTTGTCCATAGAGACACGTCTCACTCTCTTGTCCATAGACATGTCTCACTCTCTTGTCCATAGAGACACGTCTCACTCTCTTGTCCATAGACACGTCTCACTCTCTTGTCCATAGAGACATGTCTCACTCTCTTGTCCATAGACACATCTCACTCTCTTGTCCATAGAGACACGTCTCACTCTCTTGTCCATAGACACGTCTCACTCTCTTGTCCATAGACACGTCTCAGTCTCTTGTCCTCAGAGACATGTCTCACTCTCTTGTCCATAGAGACACGTCTCACTCTCTTGTCCATAGAGACATGTCTCACTCTCTTGTCCATAGACACATCTCACTCTCTTGTCCATAGACACGTCTCACTCTCTTGTCCATAGACACGTCTCACTCTCTTGTCCATAGACACGTCTCAGTCTCTTGTCCTCAGAGACATGTCTCACTCTCTTGTCCATAGAGACATGTCTCACTCTCTTGTCCATAGACACATCTCACTCTCTTGTCCATAGAGACACGTCTCACTCTCTTGTCCATAGACACGTCTCACTCTCTTGTCCATAGACACGTCTCAGTCTCTTGTCCTCAGAGACATGTCTCACTCTCTTGTCCATAGAGACACGTCTCACTCTCTTGTCCATAGAGACATGTCTCACTCTCTTGTCCATAGAGACATGTCTCACTCTCTTGTCCATAGAGACACGTCTCACTCTCTTCTCCTCAGACACACGTCTCACTCTCTTGTCCATAGACACGTCTCACTCTCTTGTCCATAGAGACATGTCTCACTCTCTTCTCCTCAGACACACGTCTCACTCTCTTGTCCATAGAGACACGTCTCACTCTCTTGTCCATAGAGACATGTCTCACTCTCTTGTCCATAGACACGTCTCACTCTCTTGTCCATAGAGACACATCTCACTCTCTTGTCCATAGACACGTCTCACTCTCTTCTCCTCAGACACACGTCTCACTCTCTTGTCCATAGACACGTCTCACTCTCTTGTCCATAGAGACATGTCTCACTCTCTTGTCCATAGAGACACGTCTCACTCTCTTGTCCATAGAGACACGTCTCACTCTCTTGTCCATAGAGACACGTCTCACTCTCTTGTCCATAGACACACGTCTCACTCTCTTGTCCATAGACATGTCTCACTCTCTTGTCCATAGACACGTCTCACTCTCTTGTCCTCAGACACACGTCTCACTCTCTTGTCCAGAGACATGTCTCACTCTCTTGTCCATATAGACACGTCTCACTCTCTTGTCCATAGAGACACGTCTCACTCTCTTGTCCATAGAGACATGTCTCACTCTCTTGTCCATATAGACACGTCTCACTCTCTTGTCCATAGAGACACATCTCACTCTCTTGTCCATAGACACGTCTCACTCTCTTGTCCATAGAGACATGTCTCACTCTCTTGTCCATAGAGACACGTCTCACTCTCTTGTCCATAGAGACACGTCTCACTCTCTTGTCCATAGACACGTCTCACTCTCTTGTCCATAGAGACACGTCTCACTCTCTTGTCCATAGAGACACGTCTCACTCTCTTGTCCATAGAGACATGTCTCACTCTCTTGTCCATAGACATGTCTCACTCTCTTGTCCATAGAGACACGTCTCACTCTCTTGTCCATAGAGACACGTCTCACTCTCTTGTCCATAGAGACACGTCTCACTCTCTTGTCCATAGAGACACGTCTCACTCTCTTGTCCATAGAGACACGTCTCACTCTCTTGTCCATAGAGACACGTCTCACTCTCTTGTCCATAGAGACACATCTCACTCTCTTGTCCATAGAGACACGTCTCACTCTCTTGTCCATAGAGACATGTCTCACTCTCTTGTCCATAGAGACACGTCTCACTCTCTTGTCCATAGAGACACGTCTCACTCTCTTGTCCATAGAGACACGTCTCACTCTCTTGTCCATAGAGACACGTCTCACTCTCTTGTCCATAGAGACACGTCTCACTCTCTTGTCCATAGAGACACGTCTCACTCTCTTGTCCATAGAGACACGTCTCACTCTCTTGTCCATAGAGACATGTCTCACTCTCTTGTCCATAGAGACACGTCTCACTCTCTTGTCCATAGAGACATGTCTCACTCTCTTGTCCATAGAGACATGTCTCACTCTCTTGTCCATAGAGACACGTCTCACTCTCTTGTCCATAGAGACATGTCTCACTCTCTTGTCCATAGAGACACGTCTCACTCTCTTGTCCATAGAGACACGTCTCACTCTCTTGTCCATAGAGACACGTCTCACTCTCTTGTCCATAGACACGTCTCACTCTCTTGTCCATAGACACGTCTCACTCTCTTGTCCATAGAGACACGTCTCACTCTCTTGTCCATAGAGACACGTCTCACTCTCTTGTCCATAGAGACACGTCTCACTCTCTTGTCCATAGAGACACGTCTCACTCTCTTGTCCATAGAGACATGTCTCACTCTCTTGTCCATAGAGACACGTCTCACTCTCTTGTCCATAGAGACACGTCTCACTCTCTTGTCCATAGAGACACGTCTCACTCTCTTGTCCATAGAGACACGTCTCACTCTCTTGTCCATAGAGACACGTCTCACTCTCTTGTCCATAGAGACGTCTCACTCTTGTCCATAGACACGTCTCACTCTCTTGTCCATAGAGACACGTCTCACTCTCTTGTCCATAGAGACACGTCTCACTCTCTTGTCCATAGAGACACGTCTCACTCTCTTGTCCATAGAGACACGTCTCACTCTCTTGTCCATAGAGACACGTCTCACTCTCTTGTCCATAGAGACACGTCTCACTCTCTTGTCCATAGAGACACGTCTCACTCTCTTGTCCATAGAGACACGTCTCACTCTCTTGTCCATAGAGACACGCCTCACTCTCTTGTCCATAGAGACACGTCTCACTCTCTTGTCCATAGAGACACGTCTCACTCTCTTGTCCATAGAGACACGTCTCACTCTCTTGTCCATAGAGACACGTCTCACTCTCTTGTCCATAGAGACATGTCTCACTCTCTTGTCCATAGAGACACGTCTCACTCTCTTGTCCATAGAGACACGTCTCACTCTCTTGTCCATAGAGACATGTCTCACTCTCTTGTCCATAGAGACACGTCTCACTCTCTTGTCCATAGAGACACGTCTCACTCTCTTGTCCATAGAGACATGTCTCACTCTCTTGTCCATAGAGACACGTCTCACTCTCTTGTCCATAGAGACACGTCTCACTCTCTTGTCCATAGACACGTCTCACTCTCTTGTCCATAGAGACACGTCTCACTCTCTTGTCCATAGAGACACATCTCACTCTCTTGTCCATAGAGACATGTCTCACTCTCTTGTCCATAGAGACATGTCTCACTCTCTTGTCCATAGAGACACGTCTCACTCTCTTGTCCATAGACACGTCTCACTCTCTTGTCCATAGAGACATGTCTCACTCTCTTGTCCATAGAGACATGTCTCACTCTCTTGTCCATAGAGACATGTCTCACTCTCTTGTCCATAGAGACACGTCTCACTCTCTTGTCCATAGAGACACGTCTCACTCTCTTGTCCATAGAGACACGTCTCACTCTCTTGTCCATAGAGACACGTCTCACTCTCTTGTCCATAGAGACATGTCTCACTCTCTTGTCCATAGAGACATGTCTCACTCTCTTGTCCATAGAGACACGTCTCACTCTCTTGTCCATAGACACGTCTCACTCTCTTGTCCATAGAGACACGTCTCACTCTCTTGTCCATAGAGACATGTCTCACTCTCTTGTCCATAGAGACACGTCTCACTCTCTTGTCCATAGAGACACGTCTCACTCTCTTGTCCATAGAGACATGTCTCACTCTCTTGTCCATAGAGACACGTCTCACTCTCTTGTCCATAGAGACATGTCTCACTCTCTTGTCCATAGAGACACGTCTCACTCTCTTGTCCATAGAGACACGTCTCACTCTCTTGTCCATAGAGACACGTCTCACTCTCTTGTCCATAGAGACACGTCTCACTCTCTTGTCCATAGAGACATGTCTCACTCTCTTGTCCATAGAGACACGTCTCACTCTCTTGTCCATAGACACGTCTCACTCTCTTGTCCATAGAGACACGTCTCACTCTCTTGTCCATAGAGACATGTCTCACTCTCTTGTCCATAGAGACATGTCTCACTCTCTTGTCCATAGAGACACGTCTCACTCTCTTGTCCATAGACACGTCTCACTCTCTTGTCCATAGACACGTCTCACTCTCTTGTCCATAGAGACACGTCTCACTCTCTTGTCCATAGAGACACGTCTCACTCTCTTGTCCTCAGAGACACGTCTCACTCTCTTGTCCATAGAGACACGTCTCACTCTCTTGTCCATAGAGACACGTCTCACTCTCTTGTCCTGAGACACACGTCTCACTCTCTTGTCCATAGACATGTCTCACTCTCTTGTCCATAGAGACACGTCTCACTCTCTTGTCCATAGAGACACGTCTCACTCTCTTGTCCATAGAGACACGTCTCACTCTCTTGTCCATAGAGACACGTCTCACTCTCTTGTCCATAGAGACATGTCTCACTCTCTTGTCCATAGAGACATGTCTCACTCTCTTGTCCATAGAGACACGTCTCACTCTCTTGTCCATAGAGACACGTCTCACTCTCTTGTCCATAGACACGTCTCACTCTCTTGTCCATAGAGACACGTCTCACTCTCTTGTCCATAGAGACACGTCTCACTCTCTTGTCCATAGACACGTCTCACTCTCTTGTCCATAGAGACACGTCTCACTCTCTTGTCCATAGAGACATGTCTCACTCTCCTCTTGTCCATAGAGACACGTCTCACTCTCTTGTCCATAGAGACATGTCTCACTCTCTTGTCCATAGAGACACGTCTCACTCTCTTGTCCATAGACACGTCTCACTCTCTTGTCCATAGACACGTCTCACTCTCTTGTCCATAGAGACACGTCTCACTCTCTTGTCCATAGAGACACGTCTCACTCTCTTGTCCATAGAGACATGTCTCACTCTCTTGTCCATAGAGACACGTCTCACTCTCTTGTCCATAGAGACACGTCTCACTCTCTTGTCCATAGACACGTCTCACTCTCTTGTCCATAGAGACATGTCTCACTCTCTTGTCCATAGAGACACGTCTCACTCTCTTGTCCATAGACACGTCTCACTCTCTTGTCCATAGACATGTCTCACTCTCTTGTCCATAGAGACACGTCTCACTCTCTTGTCCATAGAGACACGTCTCACTCTCTTGTCCATAGAGACACGTCTCACTCTCTTGTCCATAGAGACATGTCTCACTCTCTTGTCCATAGAGACACGTCTCACTCTCTTGTCCATAGAGACACGTCTCACTCTCTTGTCCATAGAGACATGTCTCACTCTCTTGTCCATAGAGACACGTCTCACTCTCTTGTCCATAGAGACACGTCTCACTCTCTTGTCCATAGAGACATGTCTCACTCTCTTGTCCATAGAGACACGTCTCACTCTCTTGTCCATAGAGACACGTCTCACTCTCTTGTCCATAGAGACACGTCTCACTCTCTTGTCCATAGAGACATGTCTCACTCTCTTGTCCATAGAGACACGTCTCACTCTCTTGTCCATAGACACCTCACTCTCTTGTCCATAGAGACACGTCTCACTCTCTTGTCCATAGAGACATGTCTCACTCTCTTGTCCATAGAGACACGTCTCACTCTCTTGTCCATAGAGACACATCTCACTCTCTTGTCCATAGAGACACGTCGCACTCTCTTGTCCATAGAGACACGTCTCACTCTCTTGTCCATAGAGACACGTCTCACTCTCTTGTCCATAGAGACACGTCTCACTCTCTTGTCCATAGAGACACGTCTCACTCTCTTGTCCATAGACACGTCTCACTCTCTTGTCCATAGAGACACGTCTCACTCTCTTGTCCATAGAGACACGTCTCACTCTCTTGTCCATAGAGACACGTCTCACTCTCTTGTCCATAGAGACACGTCTCACTCTCTTGTCCATAGAGACATGTCTCACTCTCTTGTCCATAGACACGTCTCACTCTCTTGTCCATAGAGACACGTCTCACTCTCTTGTCCATAGAGACACGTCTCACTCTCTTGTCCATAGAGACACGTCTCACTCTCTTGTCCATAGAGACACGTCTCACTCTCTTGTCCATAGAGACACGTCTCACTCTCTTGTCCATAGAGACACGTCTCACTCTCTTGTCCATAGACACGTCTCACTCTCTTGTCCATAGAGACACGTCTCACTCTCTTGTCCATAGAGACACGTCTCACTCTCTTGTCCATAGAGACACGTCTCACTCTCTTGTCCATAGAGACACGTCTCACTCTCTTGTCCATAGAGACACGTCTCACTCTCTTGTCCATAGAGACACGTCTCACTCTCTTGTCCATAGAGACACGTCTCACTCTCCTGTCCATAGAGACATGTCTCACTCTCTTGTCCATAGAGACACGTCTCACTCTCTTGTCCATAGAGACACGTCTCACTCTCTTGTCCATAGACACGTCTCACTCTCTTGTCCATAGAGACACGTCTCACTCTCTTGTCCATAGAGACACGTCTCACTCTCTTGTCCATAGAGACATGTCTCACTCTCTTGTCCATAGAGACACGTCTCACTCTCTTGTCCATAGAGACACGTCTCACTCTCTTGTCCATAGAGACACGTCTCACTCTCTTGTCCATAGAGACACATCTCACTCTCTTGTCCATAGAGACACGTCTCACTCTCTTGTCCATAGACATGTCTCACTCTCTTGTCCATAGAGACACGTCTCACTCTCTTGTCCATAGACACGTCTCACTCTCTTGTCCATAGAGACACGTCTCACTCTCTTGTCCATAGAGACACGTCTCACTCTCTTGTCCATAGAGACACGTCTCACTCTCTTGTCCATAGAGACACGTCTCACTCTCTTGTCCATAGACACGTCTCACTCTCTTGTCCATAGAGACCGTCTCACTCTCTTGTCCATAGAGACATGTCTCACTCTCTTGTCCATAGAGACACGTCTCACTCTCTTGTCCATAGAGACACGTCTCACTCTCTTGTCCATAGAGACACGTCTCACTCTCTTGTCCATAGAGACACGTCTCACTCTCTTGTCCATAGACACGTCTCACTCTCCTGTCCATAGAGACATGTCTCACTCTCTTGTCCATAGAGACACGTCTCACTCTCTTGTCCATAGACACGTCTCACTCTCTTGTCCATAGACACGTCTCACTCTCTTGTCCATAGAGACACGTCTCACTCTCTTGTCCATAGAGACACGTCTCACTCTCTTGTCCATAGAGACACATCTCACTCTCTTGTCCATAGAGACATGTCTCACTCTCTTGTCCATAGACATGTCTCACTCTCTTGTCCATAGAGACACGTCTCACTCTCTTGTCCATAGAGACATGTCTCACTCTCTTGTCCATAGAGACACGTCTCACTCTCTTGTCCATAGAGACATGTCTC
Source organism: Pseudoliparis swirei (assembly GCF_029220125.1). Taxonomy (NCBI): domain Eukaryota; kingdom Metazoa; phylum Chordata; class Actinopteri; order Perciformes; family Liparidae; genus Pseudoliparis; species Pseudoliparis swirei. The sequence continues at coordinate 1,191,801 of NC_079411.1, read as the reverse complement.
ACTCTCTTGTCCATAGACATGTCTCACTCTCTTGTCCATAGAGACATGTCTCACTCTCTTGTCCATAGAGACGTCTCACTCTCTTGTCCATAGAGACATGTCTCACTCTCTTGTCCATAGACACGTCTCACTCTCTTGTCCATAGAGACACGTCTCACTCTCTTGTCCATAGATACATGTCTCACTCTCTTGTCCATAGAGACGTCTCACTCTCTTGTCCATAGAGACATGTCTCACTCTCTTGTCCATAGACACGTCTCACTCTCTTGTCCATAGAGACATGTCTCACTCTCTTGTCCATAGACACGTCTCACTCTCTTGTCCATAGAGACATGTCTCACTCTCTTGTCCATAGAGACATGTCTCACTCTCTTGTCCATAGAGCCACGTCTCACTCTCTTCTCCTCAGACACACGTCTCACTCTCTTGTCCATAGACACGTCTCACTCTCTTGTCCATAGAGACACGTCTCACTCTCTTGTCCATAGACACGTCTCACTCTCTTGTCCATAGACATGTCTCACTCTCTTGTCCATAGAGACACGTCTCACTCTCTTGTCCATAGACACCTCACTCTCTTGTCCATAGAGACACGTCTCACTCTCTTGTCCATAGAGACATGTCTCACTCTCTTGTCCATAGAGACATGGCTCACTCTCTTGTCCATAGAGACACGTCTCACTCTCTTGTCCATAGAGACACGTCTCACTCTCTTGTCCTCAGAGACACGTCTCACTCTCTTGTCCATAGACACATCTCACTCTCTTGTCCATAGACACGTCTCACTCTCTTGTCCATAGACACGTCTCACTCTCTTGTCCATAGACATGTCTCACTCTCTTGTCCATAGAGACATGTCTCACTCTCTTGTCCATAGAGACACGTCTCACTCTCTTGTCCTCAGAGACACGTCTCACTCTCTTGTCCATAGACACGTCTCACTCTCCTGTCCATAGAGACACGTCTCACTCTCCTGTCCATAGAGACATGTCTCACTCTCTTGTCCATAGAGACACGTCTCACTCTCTTGTCCTCAGAGACACGTCTCACTCTCTTGTCCATAGACACGTCTCACTCTCTTGTCCATAGACATGTCTCACTCTCTTGTCCATAGAGACACGTCTCACTCTCTTGTCCTCAGAGACACGTCTCACTCTCTTGTCCATAGAGACACGTCTCACTCTCTTGTCCAGAGACATGTCTCACTCTCTTGTCCATAGACACGTCTCACTCTCTTGTCCATAGACATGTCTCACTCTCTTGTCCATAGAGACATGTCTCACTCTCTTGTCCATAGAGACACGTCTCACTCTCTTGTCCATAGACACGTCTCACTCTCTTGTCCATAGACACGTCTCACTCTCTTGTCCATAGAGATATGTCTCACTCTCTTGTCCATAGAGACACGTCTCACTCTCTTGTCCATAGAGACATGTCTCACTCTCTTGTCCATAGACACGTCTCACTCTCTTGTCCATAGACATGTCTCACTCTCTTGTCCATAGAGACGTCTCACTCTCTTGTCCATAGAGACACATCTCACTCTCTTGTCCATAGAGACACGTCTCACTCTCTTGTCCTCAGAGACACATCTCACTCTCTTGTCCATAGAGACACGTCTCACTCTCTTGTCCATAGAGACATGTCTCACTCTCTTGTCCATAGAGACACGTCTCACTCTCTTGTCCATAGAGACACGTCTCACTCTCTTGTCCATAGAGACATGTCTCACTCTCTTGTCCATAGACACGTCTCACTCTCTTGTCCATAGACACACGTCTCACTCTCTTGTCCATAGAGACATGTCTCACTCTCTTGTCCATAGACACGTCTCACTCTCTTGTCCATAGAGACATGTCTCACTCTCTTGTCCATAGAGACACATCTCACTCTCTTGTCCATAGAGACACGTCTCACTCTCTTGTCCATAGACACGTCTCACTCTCTTGTCCATAGACATGTCTCACTCTCTTGTCCATAGAGACATGTCTCACTCTCTTGTCCATAGAGACACGTCTCACTCTCTTGTCCATATAGACACGTCTCACTCTCTTGTCCATAGACACGTCTCACTCTCTTGTCCATAGAGACATGTCTCACTCTCTTGTCCATATAGACACGTCTCACTCTCTTGTCCATAGAGACACGTCTCACTCTCTTGTCCATAGAGACATGTCTCACTCTCTTGTCCATAGAGACACGTCTCACTCTCTTGTCCTCAGAGACACGTCTCACTCTCTTGTCCATAGAGACATGTCTCACTCTCTTGTCCATAGAGACACATCTCACTCTCTTGTCCATAGAGACATGTCTCACTCTCTTGTCCATAGACACGTCTCACTCTCTTGTCCATAGAGACATGTCTCACTCTCTTGTCCATAGAGACATGTCTCACTCTCTTGTCCATAGACACATCTCACTCTCTTGTCCATAGAGACACGTCTCACTCTCTTGTCCATAGAGACACGTCTCACGCTCTTGTCCATAGACATGTCTCACTCTCTTGTCCATAGACACGTCTCACTCTCTTGTCCTCAGACACACGTCTCACTCTCTTGTCCTCAGAGACATGTCTCACTCTCTTGTCCTCAGAGACATGTCTCACTCTCTTGTCCTCAGACACACGTCTCACTCTCTTGTCCTCAGAGACATGTCTCACTCTCTTGTCCATAGAGACACATCTCACTCTCTTGTCCATAGAGACATGTCTCACTCTCTTGTCCATAGAGACACGTCTCACTCTCTTGTCCTCAGACACACGTCTCACTCTCTTGTCGTCAGACACACGTCTCACTCTCCTGCCAGTGGAAGTTGATCTTACTTGACATATTCGGAGAGAGGAAGCGTGTCGGAGAAGACGCCGGCGGCCGCTCTGATCCTGGGGATCTGCTTCACCACCACGCCGTCTGCATTCTGAGACACACAGGTTTGATCACTGGAGATGAAACAACCAGAGAATAAACAAGACGGTCGACATCATGACCCAGAGACAAAGGGCCACGATACAAATAATCTCATGTCTTAAAGCCCATTTCATCAAATGTCTGTTTTTAAAGATATTCACTCCTCCATCCTCTGCAGAGAGAGAGTAATCTCCTCCTCATGGTGTGTGTCTACCTGGACGTCGATTGTGACGGAGCTCTCAAAGGCCTTGAAGGACGAAGAGGACACGAAGACTCTGAATCGAACTGGAGGGGACAAACAGACAAGAGACAGAGTGATTGTGTTTTCATGATTTGTACATTGTTATGAATATATATACGTATCGCAGCGTCAATACTGCTGTCACTTCAACTAGTACTCTGACCTATAGTCTCACTACGTCTACGCTGTTAGTACTAGTGTCACTGCTGGTGCCATCTGGACTCTTTGGATTGAAACGCAGTTTTCTTTTGTCAACCCAAAGTCCGCTTGTGGTGGTTCTGGTGGTTCTGGTCCGTGTGGGTGCGCCGTGGTTCATGTTGGCTTCTTGGTTTGTCACTAGACATTACCGGTGTCTCCGGGGTTGTAGATGGGTTTGTCGGTCTGGATGAAGATGTATCCGGAGTGAAAGGACACCATCAGAACCCTCTCCTCGGAGTGGAAGCCCCCGAAGTCCACCTTCAGGTACACAAACTTGTTCCTTTCCTCTTCGCGGCTCAAACGATCCGAGGGGAGCTGAGATTGAGAGAAGAATGGAGAATGAAGGAAATCATCATGGTGAAACATCAGGAACACTCAAACATGCAAGTAAATCAAGAGAATATTAGAATGTGAATAGTTGCTTCTCTCTGGCATCCAAACCCTTTGACCCCGATGACTCACCTGTATCGCCTTGAGAGCGTGGAATCCATTGTCCGGGCCGAGTGAGACCGAGTCCCTGAAGAGCGAGGTGGTCTTACTGAAGTCCAGGATGGAGATGGAGGCCGTGAAGGGGCCGGGGGCCCCGTCGGCCTGGAGGTAGATGTTCTCCTGGCTGTCGGCCCTCAGCAGGTCCGGAGCCAGCAGAGTGAACCTGAGGCAGAAGGTCACCGGGTTCAGCCAGAACAGTTCTACTGACACGACGACCAGAAGTCCTGCTCCTCGCAGTCACAGCTCAGCAGGCGAGCTGAGCACGTCAAAACGCTAATGCTGCATTCTCTCTCCTGACCACCAGGGGGCGACTCCTCTGGTTGTATAGAAGTCTATGCTTCATGTGTTGAAGCTGCATTCTCTCTCCTGACCACCAGGGGGCGACTCTGGTTGTATAGAAGTCTATGCTTCATGTGTTAGAGCTGCATTCTCTCTCCTGACCACCAGGGGGCTCCTCTGGTTGTATAGAAGTCCATGCTTCATGTGTTAAAGCTGCATTCTCGCTCCTGACCACCAGGGGGCGACTCCTCTGGTTGTATAGAAGTCTATGCTTCATGTGTTAAAGCTGCATTCTCTCTCCTGACCACCAGAGGGCTCCTCTGGTTGTATAGAAGTATATGCTTCATGTGTTAAAGCTGCATTCTCTCTCCTGACCACCAGGGGGCTCCTCTGGTTGTATAGAAGTCTATATCGTGACTCTACTTCTCTTGATGTATTCCCTCAGTAAACATTGTAAACATGAGTTCATGTCTCAGTCTCTAGTTTCAAGTCTTCTTCTATACAGCATGATGTCATCATTTATACTTTATGGTCATTTAGAGTCAGACCATGAAGCAGGGGGCGCTTTAGGGGCGGAGCTACAGGTGATTGACAGGGGGCGCTTTAGGGGCAGAGCTACAGGTGATTGACAAGGGGCGCTTTAGGGGCGGAGCTACAAGTTGATTGACAGGTCTCTACCAGATATATACGGTGTTTCTACGTGACTCCTCCACATTCCAAATATGCTACTATTCAAACTTTTTAAAAATTAAAATAATGTTGGTATCCTTCGCATCACACTGTCTCTGCAGCGTTGAGACATTTATGTCTTTATGTTGACACACAATGTCATGTTGACATAACTTCACAAGATGATTTCTATTTGATACGTTATTATTGTATTCATGCGTGAGGTCATCGCCTCATCTTGACCTCTGGAGGTCATCAACCTCAATGAGTTTCTCAAAGAGAGTGGTAACCATGGAGACGTGACGCTTGGCAGTGACAACGTGTGGTAAACAAAGTGTGTGTCACCTCGGTGAAGAGCGAACTGCCGCCGCTGGAGTCCGCAGGCTGTGAACACAGAGCAGGAAGTCAGAGCTCACAACGTAAACATCCACATACACGTGTGTGTGTGTGTGTGTACATGTTTGTTGTTTACTTTATACATGTCGGGTTACTCACTCGTGGAGCTCCCAGTAGCGACCGATCGGTGAAAACCTGGAGATTAAATACAGTTCTGATGACTTCAGATGTTAGAGATGAAAGACACACACACACACACACACACACACACACACACACACACACACACACACACACACACAGATATATACACAGATATATACACACACACACAGATATATACACACACACACACAGATATATATACACACACACACACATATATATACACACACACACAGACACACAGATATATATACACACACACACACACACAGATATATATATACACACAGATATATACACACACACTCACACAGACACAGATATATACACACACACTCACACACATATATACACACACACACACAGATATACAGGACTGTCTCAGAAAATTAGAATATTGTGATGAAGTTCTTTATTTTCTGTAATGCAATTAAAAAAACAAAAATGTCATGCATTCTGGATTCATTACAAATCAACTGAAATATTGCAAGCCTTTTATTCTTTTAATATTGCTGATTATGGCTTACAGCTTAAGAAAACTCAAATATCCTATCTCTAAATATTAGAATATCATGAAAAAGTATACTAGTAGGGTATTAAACAAATCACTTGAATTGTCTAATTAACTCGAAACACCTGCAAGGGTTTCCTGAGCCTTGACAAACACTCAGCTGTTATAAATCTTTTTTTTACTTGGTCTGAGGAAATATTAAAATTTTATGAGATAGGATTTTAGAGTTTTCTTAAGCTGTAAGCCATAATCAGCAATATTAAAAGAATAAAAGGCTTGCAATATTTCAGTTGATTTGTAATGAATCCAGAATGCATGACATTTTTGCTTTTTTAATTGCATTACAGAAAATAAAGAACTTTATCACAATATTCTAATTTTCTGAGACAGTCCTGTATATACACACACACACACAGACACACAGACTCTCTCTTTCACACACACACACAGAGAGACACACACAGAGACACACACACACACTCTCTCACACTCACAGAGACACACACTAACACACAACCCGACACACAGATTCAGACTCTCTCTCACACACCTTCTGTTCCAGGGCTTTCTGGGGACGGTCTTTCCCTCAGAGCCACAGAGCAGCGACACGACGAGCAGCGCCCAGAGACACATGGCGACCGGCGGGTTCCCCAGAGGACTGTGACCCGGGGGGGCGGTCCACTCTTATATACACACACACAGAGAGAGAGAGAGAGAGACACACACACAGAGACACACACACAGACACAGAGAGAGACACACACACAGACACACACACGAGGAGGAGCGTCGACTTCGATCAATACGACACAAACAAACTGTGTGGGTGTTACTGTTGAATTGTGTAATTGGGGAAAGTTCCTCTGGGGGGGGGGGGGTCATGAGTACAGGAGCACCAGGAAAATGCCCCTACTGGACATCACAGGGCCCCTACTGGACATCACAGGCCCTACTGGACATCACAGGGCCCCTACTGGACATCACAGGCCCTACTGGACATCACAGGGCCCCTACTGGACATCACAGGCCCTACTGGACATCACAGGGCCCCTACTGGACATCACAGGGCCTACTGGACATCACAGGCCCTACTGGACATCACAGGGCCCCTACTGGACATCACAGGGCCCCTACTGGACATCACAGGCCCTACTGGACATCACAGGGCCCCTACTGGACATCACAGGGCCCCTACTGGACATCACAGGGCCTACTGGACATCACAGGGCCTACTGGACATCACAGGCCCTACTGGACATCACAGGGCCTACTGGACATCACAGGGCCCCTACTGGACATCACAGGCCCTACTGGACATCACAGGGCCCTACTGGACATCACAGGGCCCTACTGGACATCACAGGGCCTCTACTGGACATCACAGGCCCTACTGGACATCACAGGGCCCTACTGGACATCACAGGGCCTCTACTGGACATCACAGGGCCTACTGGACATCACAGGGCCCCTACTGGACATCACAGGGCCTACTGGACATCACAGGCCCTACTGGACATCACAGGGCCCTACTGGACATCACAGGGCCTACTGGACATCACAGGGCCTACTGGACATCACAGGGCCCCTACTGGACATCACAGGGCCTACTGGACATCACAGGGCCCCTACTGGACATCACAGGGCCCCTACTGGACATCACAGGCCCTACTGGACATCACAGGGCCTCTACTGGACATCACAGGGCCCCTACTGGACATCACAGGGCCCCTACTGGACATCACAGGCCCTACTGGACATCACAGGGCCTCTACTGGACATCACAGGGCCTCTACTGGACATCACAGGGCCCCTACTGGACATCACAGGGCCCTGCCGCCAGTCAGACCAGAGGGGCCGCGCTCCTTCACCTCCGCCTGGACTTCCTGTCCGTCATCCTGGGCAGCAGCAGCAGTTCCAGGTCCTCTCCACTGGGGGGCGCTCCAGACCACCAGAACATCTTTTCCACTGGCCGTCTCTGATGAACCGACACCTCCACGTCACTGCTTGTTCACGTTTATTTACATGAATACATAAATACGTATATTTGTACATAAAGATAAAACCCAGAGTAGATTCGTCGTACGCAGACGTGGCAAATAAAGCCGACTCATTCTTTGACAGTTCCTCAACATAAGGACTCGTGTCTCCAGTGATGACGTCACCAGAGTGACGTCATCACTGGAGTTCAGCTGCTGAGTGACTGGTCTCTGAAGGTCAGACCGGTTCACTCAAACGACCTTCAATCAACCTTTTAACCCTTGTGTTGCCTTCGGGTCAATTTGACCCGATTCAATGTTTCACCCTCCTGTCGCCTTCGGGTCAATATGACCGATTCAATGTTTAACCCTCCTGTTACCTTTATATTTACTAACATATTTTACCCTTGAGGTCAATATGACCCCAGCTATTAAAATCTCCAGAAAATTATTAGAATTAATATTGTTTTCCAAGTTTAAGTGTGAGGTACTTTATGTTTGTTTGTTGACTCCCGAAAGAACACCGACATTAAACATTGAATGGGGTCAAATTGACCCGAAGGCGACATGAGGGTTATAGAAAGTGGGCGTACGGAGAAAGTCGACCCACTCCTTCTTCTTCTTCTTGATTTACGACTTTTACTTAAAATGGGAGAAAAACATGAAAAACACTGAAATGGTTTTGGCGAAGTTGTTTCTGAGAAGATTTATCAATGTTTACATGAGTGGAAGTTTAAAAAAGAAACTCAACTTAAAAGTCAGTTTAACACATTTAAACAAACAACAGAAACAACTCGTCAACATCTGGAAGTCGAGTCGTCGAGACACAAAAACATAGATTGAACATCTGGAAATCTTATTGCACATTTTGTTGAGAAAAAAACAGATGTCCACCAGGACCAGAGTCCACAGAGTCCCTCAGAGTCCCTTAAAGACCCTCAGAGTCCCTTAGAGACCATCAGAGTCCATTAGAGACCCTCAGAGTCTCTCAGAGACCCTCAGAGTCCCTCAGAGTCCCTCAGAGTCTCTCAGAGACCCTCAGAGTCCCTTAGAGTCCCGTAGAGTCCCTCAGAGACCCTCAGTCTCTTAGAGACCCTCAGAGTCTCTCAGAGTCCCTTAAGAGTCCCTCAGAGTCCCTCAGAGTCCCTCAGAGTCCCTCAGAGTCCCTTAAGAGTCTCTCAGAGTCCCTCAAGAGTCCCTCAGAGTCTCTGAGTCCCTTAAGAGTCCCTTAGAGTCCCTCAGAGTCCCTTAAGAGTCCCTTAGAGACCCTCATAGTCCCTTAGAGTCCACTAGAGACCCTCATAGTCCCTTAGAGTCCATTAGAGACCCTTAGAGTCCCTTAGAGACCCTTAGAGTCCCTCAGAGACCCTCAGAGACCCTTAGAGAACCTCAGAGACCCTCAGAGTCCCTCAGAGACCCTCAGAGACCCTTAGAGACCCTGAGACCCTTAGAGTCCCTCAGAGTCCATTAGAGACCCTCAGAGACCCTTAGAGTCCCTCAGAGACCCTTAGAGTCCCTCAGAGACCCTTAGAGTCCCTCAGAGACCCTCAGAGTCCATTAGAGACCCTTAGAGTCCCTCAGAGTCCCTTAGAGACCCTCAGAGTCCCTCGGAGACCCTTAGAGACCCTCAGAGTCCCTCACAGTCCCTCAGAGTCCATTAGAGACCCTTAGAGTCCCTTAGAGACCCTTAGAGTCCCTCGGAGACCCTTAGAGACCCTCAGAGTCCCTCGGAGACCCTTAGAGACCCTCAGAGTCCCTCAGAGTCCCTTAGAGACCCTCAGAGACCCTCAGAGACCCTTAGAGTCCCTTAGAGTCCCTCAGAGACCCTTAGAGTCCCTCAGAGACCCTCAGAGTCCATTAGAGACCCTTAGAGTCCCTCGGAGTCCCTTAGAGTCCCGGGTCAGAGTCCGAGTCGCTGTATTCCGCCATGATGGACGAGAGCGCTCCTAAACCGTCGCCCCGCTCCTTCCCAGCATGCTTTGCTTTCGTCAGTCCTTCATCTGCTTCCTCCACGGCGTTCACCAGTGTTTCTGAGGAGCCGCTGCCATCCGTCCTCGCCGCTTCCTCCCTCTGAGGCTCCGCCTTCCTCGCCGCTTCCTCCCTCTGAGGCTCCGCCTTCCTCGCCGCTTCCTCCCTCTGAGGCTCCGCCTTCCTCGCTGCTTCCTCCCTCTGAGGCTCCGCCTTCCAGTTCTCCCCACAGGGTTGGGTTCTGCCTCCCGGGCAGCGCCTGCAGATCAACGGCCCGGGGGAGGAGGCCAGAGCTTTGGCCACCGCCGCTTCCTTGCCCTGCATGCTGAGCTTGAGGAGCAGGCTGCCGGCGGCACCACCCGGCGAGGAGGAGGAGGAAGAGGAGGTGAACCACGAGCGAGAGGAGATCTCCTTCCGCTTGCTGTGCTTCCTGTCCTCGTAGGCTGAAGGAGGAGGAGAACATGTTTAGATGACACGTCGTTTCACATCTCAGAGACACAGAAGAGACTTTATGATCCTTCTGTTTCCACATGAGGAGCAAACAAGACAACAACAAGGAACTGATTGAATACGAGAGAGCCAACCAGCAGAGAGATGTTCTGCAGGGCGACGATGAAGAACAAGGAGGAGAAAAAGAACAACAACAACAAGCAAAAGAAGAACAACACAAACAAAAAGAAGTAGAAAAACAAGAAGAAGGAGAAAAAGAAGAACAGGAATAGGAACAAGAAGAAGGGCAAGAACAACACAAACAAAAAGAAGAAAAACAAGAAGAACAAGAAGAAGAAGGAGAAAAAGAACAAGAACAACAACAAGCAAAAGAAGAACAACAACACAAACAAAAAGAAGAAAAACAAGAAGAACAAGAAGAAGAACAACAACAACAACACCACCAGGCAGCCGCTCACAGTCGGCCGCCTGGTAGGTGAGCAGCGCGGCCAGCCGGCGGTCCTCGTCCCTCTCGGGCAGCAGCGGGATGGACAGGTTGGTCCTGGTCCTCACGGAGTCGTCCTGCTCCTCCTGCTCCGCCTGGACCTTCTTCTCCGTCTGCAGGGGGGAGGAGAGCTCAGCTTTGGTGAGAGGACACGGCGTCACGAGGAGGAGCGGGGAGTGGACACGGAGGCGTGGTACCCTGAAGCGCCTGCGGAGGGCGCTGTTGAGCTGGAAGTCGTCCTTCTTGGAGGACTGGTAGTCCTGCAGCTCGGACAGCGAGGGCAGAGCGCGCTTCAGCTTCTCCTGGTCCTTCCCACTGTGGTCCAGCTTGAACATGGCGTCCGTCTCCAGCTTCTGCTTATCGGCTCGCTCTGCACAGCGAGACGGAGGAGGAGAGGAGAGGTTTGGGTTTTTAATAGCAGAAGCAGAATGTGTGTTTACAGGGTTCAGACACATGTGGTCCAATGGGCTTACAGGACTTTAAACCTCATGATGATGATGATGATGAAGATGAAGAAGAAGACGAAGAAGACGACGACGACTCCCGGCCTGTAAACACCCCTGTTCACCCTGCCTGAGCGCCCCGCCTCAGGAGACGGTCCCGTCCCCAGCAAGTGTCCCGTCCCCAGCAGGTGTCCCGTCCCCAGCAGGTGTCCCATCCCCAGCAGGTGTCCCCAGCAGGTGTCCCGTCCCCAGCAGGTGTCCCCAGCAGGTGTCCCGTCCCCAGCAGGTGTCCCGTCCCCAGCAGGTGTCCCGTCCCCAGCAGGTGTCCCGTCCCCAGCAGGTGTCCCATCCCCAGCAGGTGTCCCCAGCAGGTGTCCCGTCCCCAGCAGGTGTCCCCAGCAGGTGTCCCGTCCCCAGCAGGTGTCCCGTCCCCAGCAGGTGTCCCGTCCCCAGCAGGTGTCCCGTCCCCAGCAGGTGTCCCCGTACCTGTGGTGAGGATCTGCTCGTTGTCGGCCATGTCCCAGCGCTCCTCCTTCCGGTTCGCACCGCAGACGATGAGGTAGTCGCAGGTGGCCGGGTCCGTCTGCATCTCGATGTAGTTCACGCACAGGTGGCACTTCATCCTGAACCTGGACCACGAGAAGAGGCTCAAGAACTAGATCTACACGACAGCTCTGAAGTTAGGAGTCACGTAGAAATGTCCCTCTTGTTCAATAAAGATAACATTACATCATAACTCTCTACATGTTAATGTGTACATGACTATTCTCTGGTGTTAGTGAAGTCTCTACAGAGGTGTGTAGAGGCCCATCTCCAGGGTTCTCATGGTACATTGTGTTATCGCCTTAGAAGACTAGCGGAGGGGTAGAACACCCTTTAAACTCTTTGTATGTGAGCGCAGCTGAAAACAGTTATGCTGCTGAGAGAAGCTATAAAACTGGCCTTCCTTTGAGCCACAAGAACTACAATTCATATTTACTATAAACATCATTATTTATAACTTCCTCAACATCTTGACTAGATTTTATATTTATTTTAAATTAATTTGATAAATAAAAGTGTGTAACACCAAATTGTCTGGTTGACCCCAAACTTTTGAACAGTAGTATTTATATATATATATACACACACAAACATATATATACATATATATGTGTGGATATATATACATATATATATACATATATCCACACATATATATATATGTGTGTATATATATATATATATATATCCACACATATATATATATATATAAACATATATCAGGCATGAAAACGGGTCAGGGGTGAAAAAGGTGAGAAGGATAGGCGTGCGGGGGGGGGGGGGGGGGTGCTCATAGTAATATTGTGTATAATATGGTCGTTCATGAACCAACTTCCTTTTTTTTTGGCGTGAACAAGTCTTCAAGTCTTGTGCTCTGCTGAGCCTTGAGTCTGTTCCTCGAGTCTGTTCCTCGAGTCTGTTCCTCGAGTCTGTTCCTCGAGTCGGTTCCTCGAGTCTGTTCCTCGAGTCTGTTCCTCGAGTCTGTTCCTCGAGTCGGTTCCTCGAGTCTGTTCCTCGAGTCTGTTCCTCGAGTCTGTTCCTCGAGTCTGTTCTGCCTCTACCTGGTTGTCATGATCTTCTATACCATACCTGCCATAAATATCATGATACTGATACAATACCATAAAAACAGTATACCATAAATACGATACCGGTATATTTATCTATAATAGTAATAAATAAAATATCTGTACGGTTGACTTTTTACCAACTTTTTCAACACTTAACAAATGGCAGTAATATTAGTATTAATACAGCCAGATATTAATAAGATAAGATAAGATAAGATAAGATAAGATATTCCTTTATTAGTCCCTCAGTGGGGAAATTACAGGATCACAGTAGTATAGCTCACTGATAAAACGAATAATAAAATAGAAACAAGTAATATAATAAGCATTAAAAAAGAAAACATCAGTAGAATATAATAAGCATTAAAATGAAACTACATGGAGCCATCATAGCATTGATTATCACTATGAGGCCGTTAGTCTCTGACCAGAGGATAGAGTTCATCAGGATGAGCAGCTGGAGAGTTACACAACACACTGAACTTAAACATTTCACTTCTGGCATTTTATTTTTATTTTTAAAGCCGAAAATTCCGCCACTTAACGCCCCTCGCTGTGAGCGCTGCGCTGCGCGTGCAAACAGCTCGACACGGAGCAGCGCGTGCGCTCTGATCGCTCTTTTAATGAAGTATCGATACAAAAAATATGCTAAATCACATCATGTTTAACGTACGGATACTTTGTTAGCATCGCTACACCGTGCAGCGTGACAGCAGCAGATGTAGCGGCTAACATTCAAGCTAACCTAAACCACCAAACGCTGAAGACATCTTGACGCTGATTGGCCGAGACGCGACACGTCCCATCAAAGATGTTCTATTGCGAAGAGCACCACGGAACATGTTCTCCGTGTCCCACTCCAATCTCATAAACGCCGGCCGGCCAATTGACCCCCCCCCTCTACCCCAAAACAAAAACTCTTCGGATCTACACGATTCACGTAAGTCACCTATTTTGGTTTCAAAACGGCGAATTTCGCCGAAAGGTGAGGGATTCTCATGCCTGATATATATATATACACACACACACACACACACATTGTTGTATACTGGACCACACAGCTTCAGAGGGGGGGGGCTCACCTGTAGATGGGCGTGGTGTAGTAGTTCCCCACTTTCTTCTTCTCGGCGTTGTAGCGGACGCCTGTAGAAGCAGAGCATCGTGTCATGAAGGGAACAGCCACCAGGGGGGGGGGGGCTACAACTTACCCATGCCGATGTGATTTTTGCAGCCATCACACCAGATGTTGTAGGGCATCTCAAACCTTTAAATAAAAAACACACACATTTATTTTAACGGCTAAAATGTTAGTTTCTTTTCACCACGGCAACCAAACATCACGTAACAATACTCCGTGTTTCATAGTGAGACAACACACTCGTATCCATCAATGCATTACATCAGATATTTGCAAGGTGATGTGTCTGAATCTCGTACCTGATGATGAGGATGCCCTGGGACAGCTTCCGGGCGCGCTCCCGCAGAGGGTGGGTTTTGTGGTAGCCATTGAGGGATCCATGCTGCCGGCAGAGAACATCGGGAAGTCAGCAGACACACACACACACACACACACACACGTACACATACACACACCACACACACACACACGTACACACACTAACAAGAGACACACACGTCAGTGTGGGATCCTACACACCTTGACTGGATCGAAATCTGGAGGGTAGTATTTGTTTGTTCCTTTTCTTTCACCCTGTCAAGAAAACAGGTCAAGATACTTTGTTAGTAGATTTTTTTTTTTTACAAAATTAAAAAGTATTCAAACATAATGTGATTATAAATAAAATATGTTAAAAAGCCAGACGTACCATGGTGACGGCTGGACCTCCACAGATTCACCTAAAGAAGAAGCGACGTCACTGACATTATAATGCAATAATAATAAGTCAACAACACATTACACGTAAACAATCAGTTAGATACATAAACTTTAACCAGGTTAGTAAGTTAAAGTTAGGACTCATTAAGTTTGATTCATTTAAAACATATAAAAGATAATCCTTTATTAGTAAGTGGGGGAAATGTACAGGATTACGGCAGCAATGGTGTAAAGTGCACATAAGACAATATATATATATATATATATATATATATATATATATATATATATATTTGGAATATGAAACACAGCTAAGGTTAGGAGTAACAACAGATTGCTTCAGCCACTGAAACGTTTCGTCTTCAACGTTTCATTCATTTAAAACATATAATACATTTGTAATACCCTCAGTTAGCTATATTAATTTTAAAAGCCAGTTTCTTTGCGTTAGTTAGATGTGACGTTTCTCATCGATGCTAACGTTAGCTCGCCGTTAGCATCGCGACTCGTCTTCGTGCCCATTTATGAGCGAACTGCGGCTCAAAAACACCCGCGAAAAAAACTATTAATACATATTAGTATTGTCATTCGGTAACCGTTGATTATTGACCGTAAAAATAGAAAAAACACACATAAAGACTTACAAATTGCTCCCGTAGCCGCTCAAACAACTATCGACCGAACACCAGAGGGGCCGCCGGAAACGGAAGTGACGTCACGGAGGATTGTGGGGAAATAAACCGGCGGAGAGCGGAAACCGGAGGAGAACAACACCGACACCGTGAGAATGGAGCGCGGCCCGGAGCCGCTGAAGCGGTACATCTGCTCGGTGTCCGGCTGCCCGGCGGCCTACAACAAGCAGTGGAAGCTCGACGCGCACCTGTGCAAACACACGGGCGCGAAGCCCTTCGCGTGCACGCGCGACGGCTGCGACAAGTCGTTCTGCAGCGCGTACCACGCGGCGCGGCACGAGCTCACGCACAGCGGCGAGCGGCCGTTCCGGTGCGACGCGGCCGGCTGCGAGGAGGCCTTCTCCACCAACGCCAACCGGGCGCGGCACGTGGGCCGCGTGCACGCGCCGAAGAGGTACGCGTGCGCGTTCGAGGGCTGCGGCCTCGAGTTCAAGAAGAACAACCAGCTCAAGTCCCACGTGTGCGAGCGCCACGCGCAGCCGCCGGGGTACCCGTGCGCCCACGAGGGCTGCGGCATGCGCTTCGCGGTGCCCAGCAAGCTGAAGCGGCACGAGAAGGTGCACCGCGGCTACCCGTGCCGGGCCGAGGGCTGCGGCTTCACCGGCAACACCTGGACGGAGTACCTGAAGCACCGCAAGGAGCGGCACCGGCTCGCCCTGCGGTGCGACCTGTGCGACAAGGTGTTCAGGGACACGTGGCTCCTGCGGCAGCACCAACGCATCCACGCCGAGATGCGCGTGGTGCTGCGCTGCCCGCGGGCCGGCTGCGAGCGCTCCTTCACCACGGCCTTCAACCTGCAGAGCCACGTGGGCTCCTTCCACGAGGAGCTGCGGCCCTTCGCCTGCGCCCACGCCGGCTGCGGGAAGACCTTCGCCATGAAGCAGAGCCTCCGGCGCCACAGCGTCGCCCACGACCCGGAGAGGAGGCGGCTCGCCAGGCCCCGGCCCAAGAGGTCGCTCGCCTCCAGGCTGAGCGGCTTCGGCGACGGGAAGAAGGCGCCAGCCGGGAAGCGGCGCCGGCGGCCGGCGACCCCGGAGGAGGAGGAGGAGCCCGCGGGGGGGGCGGCCGACCAGCTGGGGTCCGTGGAGCTGGTGTCCCTCCTGCAGGACACGTCCCTGCTGGGCGGTTCTGCCGTCGACCCCCATGGACTCGCCCTGGCGGCGCCGCTGTCGTTGTAGAGGACTTCTGTGGCGCTGTGGCGGTCTTTGGTTCCATATCTAGTGAATCTGATCTCAATGCTCAGCGTATCGTAAAATGTACTGAATCTCATTAATATTGTATCGTGATGCTGCGTTCACACCTCAGCAGATTTACTCTTTGCACTCTCTGTTTATTGCCTGTTGCGTTTTGTTTTTGCTCGAATTGCAAAAATTCACGTCACTTGTCCATTTGTGTCTTTGCGTTGATGTTATTTGATGATGATGATGGTTTATTTGTCGTTTGCTAGAGTACAGGTACAAAAGCATCGAAATTGCAAGAAAGGGTGGATGAAAGATTACAGCATAACATGAGGGAAGAAGGCGAGAAAAAAACAACAACCCCCCGACTATGTCCCGAGAGGGGTACAGTGTGGGAGCAGGAAAAAAACACCTTAGCACATAAGCACATACATCTTAGACATGACTTGCAACGAATAGGAAGGGGGGAGGGGAGGTAATCCAAAGACTGGGTGATCTAAGCCCATCCATTGGGGGCAGAAGGTAACCAGCACCGACAAGCAGCCAGCCGGTCCAGCAGCCTTTCACGGCGCCAGCCACAGCCCCGTCCTGTCACACTGGGGGTAAGAAGCAGGCGAAGGCGTGGGATGGGGGGGGGGGGGTAGTGAATGCATATCAGTGTGTTGAAGTTCGTGTGTGAGTGGCCTGATGTGTCGTCCTCCCCCAGGCCACAACGGACAGAGTTCTCAGTCCGCAAGATGGTCGTTGCCATGGAGATAGCCTTGAAGGGTCCTGGGGAGAAAACAACCACAGGTGTCTGTGGATAGGGGGAAGGGAATGAGAGAGGTTCTCACTTCAGTGATCTTCGGGGGAGTTGTTGTAACGGCCTTGGCCAAGGCCCGTCCTGGTAGAGGGAGCCGAAAGCAGATAAGATTGGGATTGTTTGGTCTTCCAGTAGCTGCATTCAATTTGTGCAACTACTATTCCTCCATTTTCCTCCCATTTCCCAATAGGATTTCAAATCGATCCAATTTCGTCGGGCAGCCATAGGGGGCTCTTAACGGCTGTCACCGCTTCCTCAATTTTCCGATTAGCCAGGGCAACGCCAAATCCAAACAGCAGAAATCCTGTAATCATGTTTCCGAATAGGTAGATGTCTTCTACGTCCTCCACGGAAAGGGCTGCTCGGCACACGACACGCCAACGCTCCCACGCGTCCATCGTGTAACCAGCTGCAACCGTCCCGGCAGGACGGGCAGGTTCCCCCGAACCCGAGCTTCTCGTCGAGAAGACGGTGTCAATTGCGTTGAGAGACCAGTTGATCGGTCCATGGTTTTTAGTTCGAAGAGCGATGAGGAGAGAGTCTCTCAAGTATAAAACAAGACAAGACATGACGATAGGAGCCAAGCAGGGAAGGGAAGGTCATGGGGAGGAGAGGGAGAGAAAATTATTTGACGTTATTTGACTTTATTTGTCGTCTATTCGCCCACAAAATGAATATCTTCTCTCGGTGCAATCATCGTCAGGTAATGAAAGCATGGAGACATGAAAGTTGAATATATATATATTTAATCTATTTCATTTGGCTGCAAAATATTGAGTGTTTGTATCATCTATAGACATTTCTACAGCGGGTTTTTTTTCATCAGCTAACTGTTTTTAGCTGTTTTTATGTTGGCGTTAACGACCACGGCGACGGTGAACACGTTATTCGTACCTCGCCGATAAAAAATCCCAAAACTTTCGTCGCCAACGAACATCATCATGAAAAAGTTAAGACGAGAATCTGAAGCTGTTGACGCGTGAGGCCTCAACGCATCCCGGCAGTGCAGCACGCCATCCGTCGTTGTGGCGACGCTTTGGACTCGACACCTTTTGGACACGGGGCCCATTCCCTGTGGCCCAGTTTCCCCCAAAAGCCTGGAGCAGCAGATGCTTCCACATGGGTGATGCGGTGAGGGGGCGTGGCCTGTCCGTCCACGTCCTCGTGGCCACGCGGTCCAGGATGCGACCCACCGGGCGCACATCGGCGGGGACAGAGAAAACCCCCAGAAACCTGCAGGTCCCTCCCCCCCCATCACGACGACGACGCGCGGCTCTGACCGTCAGATCTACGGCGCTCCGTGCGAGTTTGAGATTCCGAGGATAAATCCCCGAGGAATAGTTCCCCGTCTCAGGAACGCCGCTCCCGCATTCCTGCTGTTCAGACGAGCCCTACATGGGCCGGCTGGCTGCGTAATGCACAGCAGGCCTCGTGGTCACGCGGGAGCGCTTCCTTTGTTGTTGTTGACGCTTCCTTTGCTGTTGTTGACGCTTCTTCACTGTTGGAGTGACGAAGACCTCCAAGACGCAGGAATCTGTGTTCCGATCAGACGGCGGTTCAAAAGTCGTCTGGTGTATTTTGGCCTTTAAGAATAAAATGTTTTTCATCGTCTTCACATTAGAACTAGGTGGGTAATCTGGAGAGAATATAAAGTATAATAGAGCTTTTATAGAGATTTCATCTATTCAAGACAATAAAAGGTGATACGGGATTTCTTGTACGCGCACATTCGGAAAAAAAAATTTGACAAAAAAAAATCAGTACGGTGTTAAGTTGTAATAGTTTATTTTGATAACATCTGCAGAGGTCTTATGTTTTTATTTAATACATATAGAAAGATATTATAATACACAATATTAAGGAGAATATTGATATTGTTATTAATTTATTATGAAGCATAGGGGTAATATTTACTCTATGCAAATGTAAATGGCAAGAATGAATGTATATTGCATGAGAGTGACTGTATGTTAGTATTATAGATTGACGAAGCCGGTTGAATTCCGTGAAGTGACTTACAATAACAAGAGACTTTTATTGTGAAGGTGACTTTTAATCAATTCAATTGTTTTTTTATTGTCACATCCTTTTATACAAGTATAATCGGTTCGTGAAATTCTTAAAATGCAAAACACCCGACAGCAGCAGCAGACTAAAAAAGCTATATATATATATATATATATATATACATATATATATACAAACAAATAAAATATACACCACATGGCCATAGATATTCACAGAATATGTTTGTGTGTGTAGTGTTAATGAGGGTCTCAGTCCTTGTTCAGCAGCCTGATGGCCTGACTGAAGAAGCTGTCCCTCAGTCAATAACAAGACGGGAATCTTATTGTGAAAATACTTTAGCGACGGGACCGGAAGTGACGTTTCGACCGGTGAGAGAAGACTCCGCGTCTCAGAGAGCCGGGAGCCGGGACACGAGGAAGAGCGCTTTGAATGTTTGTTGTACAATACCTGCCATTAAATGTTGATAACTTAATCCACGCGCGTCCGGAAGCCTGTTTTCCACCATCTGCGATGTGCCCAGTTTCAGAATACTTTACAACGGTCTTCAAAAAATAAGTTTGAATAGTGATGGTTTAAAAAAATATTAAACTAAAAAAACCTTGCTCACTATTTTCCAGTTTAAGTATCAAGGAACTACAAAAGTGGAATCAAGTGAGGAAGTAGGAAACTCATTGTGTCCCTTCAGTCCTCCCTCCAAGGCTGAAGTATCTTAAGAGCTGCATTCTCTCTCCTGACCACCAGGGGGCGACTCCTCTGGTTATATAGAAGTCTGCTTCCTGTGTTAAAGCTGCATTCTGCCTCCTGACCACCAGGGGGCGACTCCTCTGGTTGTATAGAAGTCTGCTTCCTGTGTTAAAGCTGCATTCTGCCTCCTGACCACCAGGGGGCGACTCCTCTGGTTGTATAGAAGTCTATGCTTCCTGTGTTAAAGCTGCATTCTCTCTATTTTCCTTTTTGTCAGCCTTTTCTTTTGCTTTTGGGACGTAATGAGAATACCAACTAATAGAACCAAAAAGGAGGTCTTTGATTAAAAGCACCAACACTTGATCTCATCGTATAGTACATCTTCATCTTCATCTTCTTTCCCCTTTCTATGTAATGCCTGAGCCTCAGCAGCCTGTGAACAGACACAGACTGCTGGGTTCAAAGGCTGCTTCTATTACACCTGTACATCTTATTTTAAAGTACTTTAACTTTAACTTTATATTTTTAAACAGACCTCACAGTGTAGGCGTAGCGGCTGTGAGTCTATCAATGAAACTAAGAATGTTTCCGTGTATAAAAGGAAAATCGTAGATCGCGGTTGGTAGACGTCCTTTGGGATTAAGAGAAATAGATTGTGTATCGGATAAAGTACCCAAAGGGTGACATGGAACCACCAGAATGAGTTTTTTTATGAAATGTCAAGAGGATTTTGATGGATGGGATAGACATACAGGAAGCAGTACATCATACACACTTATGTCTGCTTCACGAGACAACTAAATAAATGTGCCGAACGTACAGGAATGTGCCAGAGTGCTCGGAGGAGTGATTCTCCCCTTAAAGATCTACGATGCCGTGGAAAAGATTTCAAAGTGGGGTGGGAACCAGACGGTTGGGACATTCGTGTCAGGAGCTGAGAGCAGCCCAGAGGTCACGAGGAACCTCCCGCCCTGGATTAACTGACGAGTGTGCCCTTGAGCAAGGCTCCGATCACGTAGAGTTGCCATCAGGGACCGGCAGTGGTTGACAGAGCTGTATGGTGACGTCCCAACCTCACGGAAGTCCAAACAGCTTTTCACTTTTCAAATAAACCTGTGGATTGAGCGTCACAGAATTCATAATCCAACAAGATGTGTCTCACTTTCTACAACAAGGGATTTCTAAATCTATGCAGATGTGTTTGTCATAAACCAACGGATTGAATACATATTCTAACACGATGTTTGGAGGAAAGAGGAAAAGAAATGGGGAACCCCCAAAATAAATCCACTGGAAACTATGAAGATCTTCAAGTGTCGTAGCAACCCCTTCAAGATGTTCAGGTATTACCCAGGATAAGTAAAAAAGGACAAGTCTTCCTCTAGTGAATAAGAGACGTCCATGCGATCCATGATGGACTCCAGCAGTCTGGACCGCTGACCACCCGGCAGCCTAAAGACCGAACATGCATCCAAAGGGCCTCCTGCCGTACATTAGTGCTATCCATTGAACCGTTGCTGGGTCTAGTCGCCATGGAGCCCTCACGGTGACGAACTGCACTATCTTTGCTTTCAGTAGAATCTTTTAGAAACTCTTCCGATCTCTCCGGGTAACGATCGTCTCTCTGACGCCGCGTTTAACCGCGACGGGGAAACCCAACCGAACCGGCCCGAAGACGAAGGACCTCTAAGAGTCTACGTGCCGATGCCACGCCGCGATCTGGACGGTTTTACTGTATAAAAAAAAATGTTGCGTCTATTTTCTTGACGCCGTGTTCTTTCCATTCCTGTCCTTCCAGACCGGTTCTTCAGGCCCGGATCCAATGGGATCTCCACTGGATTTCTCCCACCACCTCCTCCGCTTTCCTTCTGTCTTTCTCAAAGCCTTCATCCTCCCGTCTCCTAGAGGTGGAAGGAATGTGTCAGGCTCTTTGCCCTCCTGTGTCCTTGTCTTCTGTACGCATGACCGGGGAAGGGATTCCTCTCCCTGAGAAGGACTCATCTCCCTGAGAAGGATTCGTCTTCCTGAGAAGGATTCCTCTCCCTGAGAAGGACTCGTCTCCCTGAGAAGGATTTGTCTCCCTGAGAAGGATTTGTCTCCCTGAGAAGGATTCGTCTCGGGATTCGTCTCCCTGAGAAGGATTCGTCTCCCTGAGAAGGATTCGTCTCGCGATTCGTCTCCCTGAGAAGGATTTGTCTCCCTGAGAAGAACTTGTCTCGGGATTCGTCTCCCTGAGAAGAACTCGTCTCCGCGATTCGTCTCCCTGAGAAGGACTCGTCTCCCTGAGAAAGATTTGTCTCGCGATTCGTCTCCCTAAGAAGGAGTCGTCTCGGGATTCGTCTCCCTGAGAAGGATTCGTCTCCCTGAGAAGGACTCGTCTCGGGATTCGTCTCCCTGAGAAGGATTCGTCTCCCTGAGAAGAACTCGTCTCGCGATTCCTCTCCCTGAGAAGGATTTGTCTCCCTTAGAAAGATTTGTCTCGGGATTCGTCTCCCTGAGAAGGATTCGTCTCGCGATTCCTCTCCCTGAGAAGGATTCGTCTCCCTGAGAAGAACTCGTCTCGGGATTCGTCTCCCTGAGAAGGACTCGTCTTCCTGAGAAAGATTTGTCTCGCGATTCATCTCCCTGAGAAGGATTCGTCTCCCTGAGAAGGATTTGTCTTGTGGACAAAGGTCTTCATGTGAAAGGAGTCCGTACTGTCCGAAGGTCTCCTAGAGCACCGTTCAGCGTCTGGTTCAAGGACCCTTCAGCTTGATCAGAATATCGAGGAGAGGTCTAATAATCCAGTTCCCTTCATGTGTTAGCTTGTTAAAGTCAACTCTTTATATTGGGTGTGGGAAATACAGTTATAAAGAAATTGTATTTCCAAAAAGTAAGTTATTGAAACGAAGTGTTTTGGGGAGTCAGGCATTTTGATCGAACTTGGTTATATAAGTGAGGAAGAGCTCATTGTCATTTTCATCTAATTTAGTGCAGTCTGAAAAACTTTATCCTCAAAAGAATTGTTGAGATTCCCGGCAGTAAATTTCGTGGCTCGGTGTTTGCTCGGGATTTAGGGGTGAGTCCTTTGTAAAACTATGATGCATGAGCAACGGGGCCGTTTAAATATAATAAATACTCTTCAGGTCTCACTCGACCCACAACTCATGTCTAAATATAAACTACCTCCAAGCCAGGAATGAACAACATGCAGCAGAGATAATATTCGTTGTTTTGTTTTGAGCGTATTAATCACCCGCAGCTTCTATTTCAACAAATGTATTATGGGATCGACTATTTTTTAATCATTCTTTGGCCTTTATTCTCTCGTTTACTCACTTTCAAGGGGGAAACTTTACAGAACCGACGCAAATAATTCAGTTAATAATTAGAATTATTTCCATTTGTCAAAACCTTAGAAGACAATAAATGTATGCATCAAAAGATTGGCACGAAATTATAAATGTCCACTTTCACCAGATTAGATCTTTTAACCGACATCGGCCCTGATAATAACTACATTTGTTCATTTTGAGAATTATTTACATAATACCTGGATATTTTATTATGAAAAGAAGAAGTAAAGACCTGGGATATGACAAAGATTAGCAACAGAAAGGATATTGATGCTTTGTATTCACAAAAATAACAAATATAAGGCAAACGTGAGGAAACGGCTCAATGTGGTGGAAAATAATAAATACGTTTTTGGCGCCAGATCTTTAAAGCCTTATTTATTATAAGGCAGGATGTTATGCCATAAAGGGGACAATATTCTCCTTAATTGTCTGTTTCTATTAGACGTATTGTTACTCAGATGTTTCCAGTAGGCCCAATGGTATGAACGTTAACATACAGAATGGACTTGAAGAACACATTCTGGTGTTCTCAGTGTAAACCTGCTCACTTCTGTTCACTGGTTGCAAAAAGAAACCAACATGGCGACGGCCGTAATCCAAGATGGCGACGAACTCGAGGCTTCAAATGTCCGCCCCGCGAAGACGTCCACTCACGGTGCGCGGCCAGAACCGACGGACGCAACCGGGGTCCAGTAGTCACATCGGTTGTAGATCAGGTGCACAGAGGCGTTCGACCCGCACCTGGCGGCGGGAACAAATATGCACTTTTCTTGCAAATTTCCCAAAAGATTCCAGCCGCTGCCGGTGTGGGCCGATGACATAACGCATATTCTACATATCCTACATGTCAGCAACCACATTGCGGATGAAAAGCCCTGGATTTATGGACCGGCTCGAGACGAGTCACCCCGTCCAGGAATGTCTTTTCTTATTTGCCGTTTTTTTAACCTTTTAGAGTTGGGTCTTTTTTTTGGGGCCAAAATACGGAACGTTTTATGAGAAGAGAACGATATCATATATATATATAAATAAATATGTATAAATGTATATTTATATATATATATAAATAAATATGTATGGATATAAAATATATATATATACATAAATATATAAATATATATGGATATAAAATATATATATATATTTATATATATATTGATAAAGTATGTGAATATTATCCCTTGACCGTCTCAGCATCATCGACGTGAGCAGCTTCTTCTTTCTTTTTTTAAAAACTCATATTGCCAGTGGCCAACATCCTCTGGAAAAACATCTGGGGTGGGGAACTCCACGAAAATAAATAAATCAGTGATTTCCACCAATTAAATAATATCAACAGGACACATTCTGGGTCCCCCCCATCCCCCGCCCTCCTCCGCCGCCTGTCAGGCCCAGGTGAGCCGGATCGTGTGTTGGCGAGGAACGGGTTAGTGTCTGTCTCCCCCTACACCTCCTCATCTCAACCCCCCTTCACCTCCGAGGGCTATATATATTGGAAGATGTGACTCGTCTGCATCTCGAGCATCACGCCGCAAACATTCACCCACACACACACGTGCACCCACACACACACACACACGAAGACGAAGAGCAGAGTCCGGCGACGATGAGGTTCCTGTGGAAGCTGGTGGTGATTCTGGTGTGTGTCCAGAGGGGAGCGGCCCGCCGGCTGAGCCCAGCGCCGGGTAAGCCTGTGACCTACGACCTTTGAGTTTACTTTGAGTTTTTGCTTGTTTCTTGACTTTTGCATGTTATTAATTTAGTGTGCATCAGATGTGTGGAATTAACTCTTTTTCCCCCTTCTGCAGATCAGAAACCGCAGACGCCGTTACCCAACGAGGACCGGGGGAACGGAGCCGCCACCGCCGCAGCCACCGCAGCCAACGCAGCCACCGCAGCCACCGCAGCCAACGCAGCCAACGCAGCCAATGCAGCCACCGCAGCCACCGCAGCCAACGCAGCCACCGCAGCCACCGCAGCCAACGCAGCCACCGCAGCCACCGCAGCCACCGCAGCCACCGCCGCAGCCACGCCCGCCCGCCGCCCGGCCTCGCCGCTCCGCCCCGGCCGCGCCGTGCGGCCTGCGCTCCGTCCTCCTCCAGGTGCGCCACCTGGGCCTGGGCTACGACTCGGACGAGAGCGTGCTCTTCAAGTACTGCGGCGGCGCCTGCCCCCACGTGCGCTCCAACCACGACCTCACGCTCACCAACCTGCTGCTGAGCGGCGCGCTGCCGCGGCCGGCGCCCGGCGAGCCGCGGCCCGACGCGCCGTGCTGCCGGCCCACCCACCACGAGGACGCCGCCTTCCTCGACAACGCGCACCGCTGGCACAAGGTGGAGAAGCTGTCGGCCGCCGGCTGCAGCTGCGTGGGCTAGGCGGCGGCGGCTTCCGCTTCCTTCTGGTGAAGTTATTTATATGGAAGCTGACGCTAAGCCGTGTTCCCCTTCCGCTCCTCGTGATTTAACGCTCCCGACGTCCTGCGGGGGGCCGGGGGCCTCGGCAGGATTAGAGCCGGGTTGCTTTTGGCTTTGAGTCGCGTCCCGACGCCTCAGACACACGGCGGCTCCACCGACCGCCTGCAGGTTCTGCTCTCAACCCGACGCTGGTAATAAATCTAATCTAATGCAAAGTCCCTTTTTTATTTTTATAACATGAACGCCTTTTTTTGTTAATCTATATTTTCTGACTAGAAGCTACTTGATTATATTTTTGTAAATAATCCGTTTGTATTTATTTCTTTATTTG